>NC_085024.1:21662799-21716214 GCF_963692335.1 Osmerus eperlanus
TGCACTTTCTCAGATATCAGTAATGTAATTATTAGTATTATACAGAAGAGGAAAAGCTAATCAAAGGCCTTCATTTTACTAAAACGTATTTAAACAAACTGACCAATGTGAAATTGGATCAAATATTTCTCTTTTAATGGCCTATGATTGTATACAGTTTGACTTTTTTAATGTTTTGTTTTCTATTTGACATGTTCGCTTTTTTCCCCAAGTGGAAGATGGTTGTTTTTTGTAGCTGGGTCGGACAATCAGGGAAAAGAACAGATTGCTAGTGTTGCGTTTATATACGATAGCTCTCTCTGTGGTTTGAGGTGGCTTGCCTGCATCACCAAACCAAGAAAGTGCCATTTATTTGACTGTTTACATGTGTCGTTCCTCTCATATTAAACTGAAAGCACTACATCATTGCCAGTGGTTAACTTGTTAGCAAATATAAGATACAAAACCTATATATTTAGTTTGCATGTACCATTTCGCGATAGATTCTGAAAACTGTATCGAAAAGAAGAAAAGCATAGCTCATTGTCAACGAATGTCATTTCAAACCTTTGCCTTTATATTGATGACAATAAAATGCAATTTTCGTCAACGCGACCGTGTTTGATGTGTTCGTGTAACTGTTTGCGGGGTGGGACTGTTCGAGCTAACAGATGTTCCTCAGTCTACAAGGGCCCTCTACTGGAGCTCCTTCAGGGTTAGCCCTCATGACTGGACAAACAGTGCCCTCTAGTGGTGAAAGGGGAGTACTGCGGCGCAGTCCTCTCTCATGACCCTTTCTGGAGATCATAGGAACAGTCTACCGAAGACTTTCTATCCAAGTCTGTCTGACCCTCACCCCATGACCCCTTAACACACCAACACACGAGGAAGGACTGGTGTATATTGATTATTTATTGGATATATTTACAAACAAGCACATGCAGGGGTTTGACTGTGACTGACACTAAAGGGGCAGTAGCTACTATAAATGCAACAGTAAGATAGAGGGCAGGGCAGGCTACATCACACCAGAAGATACAGAAACACACTGCTACACACACACGTGCACGCTCACACGTGCACCCTCACACGTGCACCCTCACACGTGCATGTGCAGGCGCGCGCACACACACTAACACACGCAGAACCCCAGATAGATAGAGAGACAGATCGGGGTGCTCAGACGGCTGTTTACCTTCCAGAAATCTCAGCACATCTCCAAAAATAACATCCAATAAATTAACATCTGATACAAAAGCATTAAGACGATCATTAAACATCAAACGTAAAAATAAACCTGAATCAACCAGAACAAAATCCTAAACCGTCAAGATAAATGGGTAATCTCGACAAACACAATACTACCTTATAGTTATTGTTTATTATTTATCTGCAAATACATTGATATTGTCTAGGGCTTGGACATTGAATAGCAGCCTCAGATGGCGGGTGTGTATTCCTAACTAGACACCATACAGTACTTTTGGAAAATATGGCTGCCAGGGTCATTTTCCCCTTGAGCATCGTCATAGTAACATTATACTCAGGCTACATGGCCTTTACTGCGCCTTTCCCAGCCAATCAAAAAGTCATTTCAACAGTTGCGTTTCCTGAATTCAAGTTAAGGGTTAGGTCATTCAAGGTAGGTGTAGTAATATAAGACTTTACAAAAGACACTTGAATGTCTGGAGTACTGCATTCTAGTATGGAGGGTAGCTTTAAAAGCAAATAAACTATGATCACCGCAGAATCTTTCCACCAGAGAGCTTTGAGAAGTACATGATATGCATAGTCATAACGCTAAGTCTACAGAATAACTACCAACCAAATCCTAAAATACCATACAGCATTTTGTTAGTGATAAAACATTGTTATCACTACACTACCACTTGAACATCTTGCACTACCACTACTAATAATATTAACGATGATCATCTCACATGTTTAAACATGACAAGTAGGGTAAGGTAGCATGTGATCGTTCAGTCACACAGACTCTGAGACAAGGCAGCCATTCACTCACACAGGTGTGGGTTTTTACAGCTGTGGTCCAATCAGAAACATGGAAGGAAAATACGCTCATAAGCTCTGATTGGTCGAGTGCTGAGTGTCTGCGGGGTGGATGGTTCAGCTGGTAGCCTATGAAGTATCTGGATGTGAGACTGAGGAGGAGGAGCATATCTCAGCTACAGTACTGCTACGCTAGTTAGAGTATACTGTGCGCTAAATAGATATTCTTTTGCATTCATTCACAGTCCTACGCATTCAGGGACTAAACATATGAGATTATATCTACCGATGACGTGGATATGATGCTAAGAGAGTGTGAGGAAATACAACACACAGGAAGAAGCCTTCAGACACCAGATCACGTGACACAGCACATCCACAGTGTGTGTGGGGGAGGGGCTACTAAAAACTAGAATTGTGATTGGTGATTAAGAGATATGGGGAGAGCAGCAAAATCAAATGGCCGATCACTTACGAGTAAAACTCTTGATCAACCTTGAAAGTTTTATCTTTTAATTATCGCTTATCTGTTTTTCTCGTGTTCATCCATCTTTCTATCTATCTTGGTAAAACCAGTCTATATTCATATACCTATATATATTTTATATGTATATTTATACAGTCAAATAGTTATCATTTAACGCTTAAGAGTTGCAGAAACATGTCAACACACAAACCAGGCCACAGGGGAGGGATATCGGGGTGGTCAGAGAGGTCACAGAACACAGCTACGGGTCACTAAGTTACATCTCTACGCAACAGGAACTACGGGCCAATAATCTAACACGGCTTCCTTCACTGGGCGGCCGGCTGGTCTGAGCCCCGTCTCTACGACGACGCAGCAGGGAAACAAGTGACCAGCAGGCCGCCACGCCTCAGAGTGACCACAGATCTGAGAGCGCGTGGATGAGCTGAATTAAGCACAGATCTCATCCGGCTCAGACTCATCCAGATGCTGCCAGATCTTTGGTCACCGAGGAGAGAGGATGGAGAAACAAGGAACAAGAGATAAATCACCCCGAAATCAAAGATGAGAAGTGTTATAGATTTGAGTTGTTATTGCACACCATCTGTTGTACCTGAAGTGGACCCACTCATGTTCACGTGTGGGTTAGCGCTGCTGTTTACTCACACGGTGAACTGAATACAGCAGATGGTGTTGTAAGCTATGTACCTACATTTCAGACCATCTTGATTTAAGTGTGAACTATCTCTTCCAGAGTATTATTACCTGAACACAACCTCTCATTGTTAATCTTTTTTGTGTTTTTTTTGTTTTTGTTCTTAAATTCTTATATCAGCAGCAATCCGGCAACTGAAGTCACATGATTAAGGAGGTGTAGCCAATGGGCACAAGGCCTTCCTTTTCTCCTTGACGGCAGCGAATCCAGTCGTGGTCGACGCCACCCAAGATGACTAGCTCCTCCCCCTTCTGGAAGCTAAGCTCCGCCCCTGTGCCGGAGTGATCGCACAGTGTCCTGACCGACCTGCAGGGGGCGCACACGGTGTCCGTGATTAGCATACTTCCACACAACCTCGTTAATATCTAAAGGAACAGCAACACGTGTTTGTCCTCCTCCTGTGTGTCCTACCTGAGGGGGCGTGGCTTGTCCATGTCCTCCTCAGTGTCCCCCTCCCTCTGGCTCTCCATCTCTATCTGGCACTTGGCCTCGGGCTCCAGCGCCCTCTTGAGTGTGGGGGTGGAACTGCTGCTGACCATGCGGGTCAAGACAGTCACACCAGGAGCCAGCCACTGAGAGGGACGTCTGGAGAGACGAACGAGAGTGAAGAGGTGGAGGAGAGAGACATAAAGAAAAAAAACAATTATAAAGGAGAATTAAGTGTGTTGTGTGTCGGGGGACAGGTTACATGTACTGAAAGCACACACACACGGAGAGGTCAACACACAAGTCAACACACACAACACAAACTGACCTGCTGGGCGGGGTGGGTGTCATGGAGTCTTTAGAGGCTCCAAACAGTCTCCCAAAGCTCCAGGGGACAGCAGCAGCACCGTCTTCCCGAGGACGCTCACTCCCACTGGGGTCAGTCTGCTGAGCCTGGCCCTGGTGGTCTGGAGGTCTGGAGGTCACCCCTGGGCTCAGCTCTGTCAGGTTCTGGCCCAGCCGGCCCCCCCAGCGCATCACAGCCCCCCATCCCTGCTGGATGACCTTAGCAGAGAACGGACACAATCATTAAGTCAGTACACATCCACCACACACCCCGGGGCATTAAAACCAGCAGAGATGCAATTACCTGTCCGGCCTGCTGGGATAAGCTGGCTTCCCCGTCACTAGGGGGCGCTATGTTCCTTATCTCCTTCTCCTGCACCCACAGAAGCTGAGGGCTTGTCTTCCCCACACCGACAGGGACCTTCACAGACGCCACACTGCCATTGGCCAACTCCCCCAACCCTCCAGCCAGCGGATCAGCCATTGAACAGGAACTTGCTCTGACATTGGTCTCCTCAAGTTCCACGCTCCCAGAATCAAGCTCTGACAGGCTCTCAAAGTAGCTTCTACCCAGCCAATTAGCAGCCGACCCTCGTGGTGAGAGCCTGAACCCTGCATCTTGATTGGGTGGGCTGGGGATGTTTGGGCTTTGATTGGCTGGCTCGAGATGGTGGTGCTGGAAGAGCAGGTCAAGGTTAAAGGTCAGCAGGCCCAGCGGCTGCAGCAGGAGGAGGAGCTCTTCAAACAGAGGCTGGCAGGAAGTCGAGGACAGGCGCATGAAGGAAGTGGGCCGATAAAATGTCTCCAGCACGTCTGGGAAGAAAGAGGTAGAAAGTGAGTCTTAACGACAGAGACTGACAGCCCTGGTGAAGGACTCTGAGGCTGGCAGCCCTGGTGAAGGACTCTGAGGCTGGCAGCCCTGGTGAAGGACTCTGAGGCTGACAGCCCTGGTGAAGGACTCTGAGGCTGGCAGCCCTGGTGAAGGACTCTGAGGCTGTGAACTTACCACTGCAGGACTGCAGGTGAGAGAGCCAGAAATCCAGCAGCTTGTTGCTGTGAGAAAAAAAATAATAAAAATGTTTGAATATGAGAATATGCATGTCTGTGTTACACACAGAGATGGAAAGTTAAGTTTGTTGCTGTACTTTTTTCGCAGATTTTTTCACATCTCTGCAACAGTGTAATGATAGTGTAATAAGTGTAACAACAGTGTAATAACAACATAATAACAGTGTAAAAACAACATTTGGAAAGGTTGAAAACAAGTTTTGAAAAAACTAGAAACTTTTTGGTTTTGTGTTGTGTGTGGAAAAAACAGCAAACAACAAAAATCGTAAGCTAGTCTTAGAAAGCTACCATGGTGCAAGGTAGACAGTGCAACAAGAATATACAGTTAGGTCCATAAATATTTGGACATTGACAATTTTCAGCATTTTGGCTCTGTATACCACCACAATGGATTTGAAATGAAACAATCAAGATGTGCTTTAAGTGCAGACTTTCAGATTTAATTTCAGGGTATTTACATCCAAATCAGGTGAACGGTGTAGGAATGACAACACATTTTATATGTGGCCCCCCCCTTTTTAAGGGACCAAAAATAATTGGACAAACTAACATAATCATAAATCTAATTGTCACTTTTAATACTTGGTTGCAAATCCTTTGCAGTCAATGACAGCCTGAAGTCTGGAACCCATAGACATCACCAGACACTGGGTTTCGTCCCTGGTGATGCTCTGCCAGGCCTCTACTGCAACTGTCTTCAGTTCCTGCTTGTTCTTGGGGCATTTTCCCTTCAGTTTTGTCTTTAGCAAGTGAAATGCATGCTCAATTGGATTTAGGTCAGATGATTGACTTGGCCATTGCAGAAAATTCCACTTCTTTGCCTTAAAAAACTCTTTGGTTGCTTTCGCAGTATGCTTCGGGTCATTGTCCATCTGCACTGTGAAGCGCCGTCCTATGAGTTCTGAAGCATTTGGCTGAATCTGAGCAGATAATATTGCCCGAAACACTTCAGAATTCATCCTACTGCTTTTGTCAGCAGTCACATCATCGATAAATACAAGGGAACCAGTTCCATTGGCAGCCATACATGCCCACGCCATAACACTACCTCCACCATGCTTCACTGATGAGGTGGTATGCTTTGGATCATGAGCAGTTCCTTCCCTTCTCCATACTCTTCTCTTCCCATCATTCTGGTACAAGTTGATCTTGGTCTCATCTGTCCATAGGATGTTGTTCCAGAACTGTACAGGCTCTTTTAGATGTTTTTTGGCAAACTCTAATCTGGTCTTCCTGTTTTTGAGACTCACCAATGGTTTACATCTTGTGGTGAACCCTCTGTATTTACTCTGGTGAAGTCTTCTCTTAATTGTTGACTTTGACACAGATACGCCTACCTCCTGGAGAGTGTTCTTGATCTGGCCAACTGTTGTGAAGGGGTTTTTCTTCACCAGGGAAAGAATTCTTCTGTCATCCACCACAGTTGTTTTCCGTGGTCTTCCGGGTCTTTTGGTGTTGCTGAGCTCACCAGTGCGTTCTTTCTTTTTAAGAATGTACCAAACAGTTGATTTGGCCACACCTAATGTTTTTGCTATCTCTCTGATAGGTTTGTTTTGATTTTTCAGCCTAACGATGGCTTGCTTCACTGATGGTGACAGCTCTTTGGACTTCATATTGAGAGTTGACAGCAACAGATTCCAAACACAAATACCATACTTGAAATGAACTCTAGACCTTTTATCTGCTCCTTGTCAATGAAATAACTAACTCCCATGAGGGAATAACATACACCTGGCCATGGAACAGCTGAGCAGCCAATTGTCCAATTACTTTTGGTCCCTTAAAAAGGGGGGGGGGGCACATATCAAATGTGTTGTAATTCCTACACCGTTCACCTGATTTGGATGTAAATACCCTGAAATTAAAGTTGAAAGTCTGCACTTAAAGCACATCTTGATTGTTTCATTTCAAATCCATTGTGGTGGTATACAGAGCCAAAATGATGAAAATTGTGTCAATGTACAAATATTTATGGACCTAACTGTATATATATTTTTTTTTAAAGTGATGATGTCATGTTCAACAGGTAGTGGCTACTTTTTACTTGTATTCTATTTCTTGTTTTTTTAATGTTTTATTGAATGTTCTTACTTGTTTTAAATCTTGTTTTCTTTTACATTATGTTTTGATGCTTTTAAAGGTGTTATGTGAAGCACTTTGAATTGCCTTGTTGAAATGTGCTATACAAATAAACTTGACTTGACTAAGTAAATGTCAGAGCCCACACTTATTTACTTTAACTTGAGTGAAAAAGTGTAGCACTTCAACTTTTACCAGAGTCTTTTTAAACATGAGTATCTGTAAATTCTACTTGAGTGAAGGATGTGTGTACTGTACCATCTCTGGTTACACACCTACTACACAGCACATTTCAAAGTGTTAATTTAACATCAGGTGTGTTATATATAAGGAGTGTTTATAAAGGTCCCCTCATGAAATGCCCCTATATAAACCCTAATGGTGTTAAATTAGCTGTGAGATTTACTGTGTTTATATGAGTTGACATCATCCGCTGTCATAACACTAACATCATCCGCTGTCATAACACTAACATCATCCGCTGTCATAACACTAATTGGAAAAAACATCCGCACTTCCATTTAGCCTTTTCTCCATCTGCTGTGTGTGAGCTGGCAACATGCGGCTCGATGACTCAAGGATCCATCACAGGCCCCAGGAGAGGAGGAGAGAGGAGTGGAGGAGGAGGGGAGGAGGAGAGGAGGGGGGAGAAGAGGAGGGGAGGAGAGAGGAGGAGAGGAGGAGGATAGGAAGAGAGGAGGAGAGAAGAGGAGAGGAGGAGAGGAGGAGTGGAACAGGCAAGTGGAGGAGCGTGCAGGAGACGTGTCTTACTTGAGCAGGCCGAGCAGGAAGGCGTTGAACCTGTGTTTGCTTTGTCTCAGCTGTGTTAGCTCTCCAACACGAGTCTGAATGCTGTGCAAGGCTGCGGTACCAGCCCCTGGAGGGTGGAGGGCAGGGGGGGGGGGGGGGGGTGGAGAGGAGGTGGGGGTCAGAGAAAAACATGGTTTTGGCTCTGAAAACAAATCGATGTTGAATCAATATGTTATGTTGACGTGAACCTGAATTTACTGACATTGAAATTAAACAAGAACAGATCACTGATAATAAGGCTGAGAAAGCTAGGAGGAGGGACAAGAGAAGAGGAGCAGGAGGAGGAGCAGGAGGAGGAGGAGGGAGGAGGAGGAGGGGGGAGGAGGAGGAGGGGGGAGGAGGAGGGGGGAGGAGGAGGAGGAGGGAGGAGGGGGAGGGGGAGGGGAGAGGAGGAGGAGGAGGAGGAGGGGGGAGGAGGAGGAGGGGGGAGGAGGAGGAGGAGGAGGAGGGGGGGAGGAGGAGGAGGAGGAGGAGGAGGAGGAGGAGGAGGAGGAGGGGGGAGGAGGAGGAGGAGGAGGAGGGGGGGAGGAGGAGAAGGGGGGGGAGGAGAAGGAGGAGGGGGAGGAGCAGGATGAGGAGATGGAGGATGGAGGAGGAGAGTGACTCAACAGAATAACGAGTACAACGGGAGAGTGAGAGAAAGAGGAGAGAAATGGAGAACAAAGGCAAGACTGACACAAAGGAGGTTATAATGAGAAAAATCAATAACCACACGTCTGTCAGAGTGAAAGAAGCCTTTGATATGTTGTTTATGGAGTAGAGAGGGGCTGTCTTGTCTGTACTGGAGGGCCATTCTCCTCGGTACTGAGCCTCAGTGTTTCCTACCTGACTTGGTGGAGGCCTGGACCAGTCCCCAGGCTGAATTTGGCCTCCTGCCTGAAATAAGGTCATTCTGGTGGGGCTTGAGGCCATCGGACAGAAGGCTGCGCAGGGCGGGGCAGAGGCACTGCAGCGCCAGGCGACCCACAGACGGATTCACACTACTGTCTCCTGACAGCGCCTGCACAGGGGGAGGAGAGGGAGAGGGAGAGGGGGAGGAGAGGGAGAGAGGGGGAGGGAGAGAGGGAGAGGGGGAGGGAGAGAGGGAGAGGGAGAGGGAGAGGGAGAGGGAGAGGGAGAGGGAGAGGGAGAGGGAGAGGGAGAGGGAGAGGGAGAGGGGGAGGAGAGGGAGAGGGGGAGGGAGAGGGGGAGGGAGGGAACAGGTGGAGAGCAGGAGACGGAGAAGGTGAGGGGTGAAGAAGGAGGGCATAGAGCCAGAAAGATGGATGAGCATGGAGAGAGTGGAGGAGAGGAGAAGAGGAGGACACAGAGGGAGAGAGAGAAATGAAGGGGTGGTAGGGAAGCAGCCTGGAGTTAGTGCACAGGGAGGGTCATGACTAATGACAAGAAGGGACTATGGTCATTCTAGTAGTACCTCATAAACAGGCTATGGACATGAGAGAAAAGACAGATAGACAGAGGGGAGAGAGGAGAGGTAGATTTCAACAATTATTTTATGGATGACAGGAGTATTGGAGGCAGTGTATTCTGCGTGGGTGTATACAGGACTGACCTTCTGTACCAGGGTCCTGGAGGAGCTGAACTGGGACAGCACCGCCTCCACCGCCACGCTGACCGAACTGACCAGAGCTGCGAGGAGGATCAACCAATCAGCACGCTACGCATCCCACGAGGGGGGAACACATGCAGTATGACACCAGGCAGCGTAAACTGTGTACGGTGTGTGAAGGTCGCATCACCTCTCTTTTCCTGCAGGCACAGAGAGGACAGCCCAAGACCTCTCACAGGACCCCGCACATTTTCTCCCATCCAGGAAGTCAAGCCTTTTTGTTCCGAACCGGCGAACGACACACACAGAAAAACAACCTGATCAGGAAACATTCAGCTCTAAAGAATACCAGAACGTGAATAAGCGTTATTAGTATCATTAGTGGGAACAGGTAGCCAGGTGGTAGTCGAGGCAACGCACACAGCAGCAGAGGAGCAGTCTAGCCAGTCGTGTCTCCTGGATCATAGCAACACTCTCATGGGGGAGAAGGGGGGGGGGAGGAGGGGGGGATGAGGGGGGAGGAGGGGGGAGGAGGGGGGGAGGAGGAGGTGACTGGAAGCACACATCCATAGGAGGATCGTTGGCCATGCATTAACCTTGACACGCACATTAACGCTTGCAAACTCTCTCTCACACACACACACACACACACAGAGAGGGTCCTGGGGGGTCTTTCTCTCTATCACACACACACACACAGGGAGGGTCCTGGGGGGTATGGGAGATCCTACAGTTTGAACACCTCAAACAGAAACCAAAACACATGCAAGACAGGTTTCAGCACGATAAGCACATTTCAATCTTAGTTTGGCCTTTATACTAATCCTACAACACAAACCAGGTATATAAATGTAGCTGTAACATTTATACACTCAACACTGTGTTAGTTTCAAGCCTGGCCTGTAGCCAGTAGCACACACACATTATCAGTGAAGAAGCCATGAACTTATCTAGGTTAATCATTTAAACACACATGCAATATCAACACAACTAGACAGACAACACGGATGTCTACAGACAGACAGACAGACAGACAGACAGACAGGTAGGCCACAGAGGTAGACAGACTGAGAAATATGATCAGCCTAAGAGAGTACGAAGCTTCTCATCTCCTCTGCAGATCTGAGGGAACCGTGCTGATGTCAGCAGTGTCCAGGGAGCTTCTGCCAAATGACTCACACCTATCCAGTTCCTTCAGATCTGCACAAACAGGAGATACGAGGTGGAAAGGCCCCTATTCAGCCCAGACAGACAGACAGACAGACAGACAAACAGACAGACAGGCAAGCGAGCAGGATGTTAGAAAGACAGAGTGACGGACCGAGGGGGTGTGAGAGAGAGAGAGAGAGAGAGAGAGAGAGAGAGAGAGAGAGAGAGAGAGAGAGAGATATGAGTGTGTGTGTGTGTATGGCTGCACATCAGTGTGTGTGTGTGCAGAGCGAGTTGAGAAAGAGAGAGAGAGAGAGAGACAAGAGAGAGTTCTTACTCAGCGCACAGGGCAGCGGTGGAGTCTGGTTGAGTGTCGGGGGGGCAGGGGGCTTCCTGGGGGGGATGGGCGGGTACAGGTAGGGGTAGTAGAGAGGGGCAGCCAGGGCAGGGAGGGTGTGCGAGCGGGGGAAGAGGGGGGAGCCGAGACGGGAGCCCTCCAGTCCAGGAGGGGGAGCACCGGAGCGCAGAGGGGGGGAGAGAGCTCCGATGGGGGAGAGGCGGGGAGGGGCGCCCCGGTGCAGGGGGCAGTTCTTGGGATGGTAGAGGTAGTATGTGGGCAGTGGTGGGAGGTCTTTGCAAGCCCTGGTCATGTTGCGGTTCCTGCCCGGCTGAGGGGAGCTGTGTGTGAGCTGTGAGCTGTCTACGTAAGCAGAGTCACCGAGTGTGTTTGAGGGTGCGTCTGCGTGTTCTACACCCACAGTGCGTGTGTGGGCATACGTCAACATGGCTTCCATGTTTTTATACGGGGTGGTGCAGCCTTGATTGCGTGTGTTGCCGCCGCCAGGTGTGAGCATGCCTGTGTGGGCGGGGGGGCGTTTCTCAGAGTCAGCGACGTACAGCGAGTCAAAGTTACTGACAGAGTCACGGCCGAAGCCATGGTCCACGTCTGCTTTCGTCTGAGAGTCGTTTACGTAGCGATACACCGAGTCTATGTTTCTCTGGAAGTCGCCTCCGTAACCACGCAGTGAGTCTAAGCCTTCATCGCTCTTGGAGTCAGAGTCAGGGCTGCCTCCAGTCCTGCCTCCAGTCCTGCCCCCATGGTGATACCCTGAGTCTCTGTCTGAATCTGGGACGCTGTGGGGAGGGGAAGGAGGTGGGGACGGGCTGGGAGGCCTAGCTCTGGGTTGGGGCTCCGCAGGGTGAAGGGGCGGGGCCTCTGGTCTGGCTGGGATGCTGCAGAAGCCTGGCCGGTAGCGGGGGAAGGCGGAGTGCAGGAAGTAGGGGTAGGGCTGGGGTTGGGCGCAGGCTCGGGCGAGGGACAGAGGGGGCGAGGACACTGCTCGCCCAGAAGCCGTGGAGGCAGGGCAGGGGCAGCAGGGAGAGGGGAGGAGGGGCAGGCGAAGAGGGTTAGGGGGGCAGGGGTAAAAGGCAGGGGGAGGAGGGGCAGGTGAGGGGGGTGAGGGGGGTAGGGGAGGGGGGTGAGGGGGGCAGGGAGGAGGAGGGGAAGCAAAGCCAAACGTTTAACAGAACGGTGAGGAGGGATGAGAAAGAATGAGGAGAAGAAAATAAAACCAACGTAGCAAATAAATGGGAAGGAGAGAGAAAGATGAGAAAATGTTAGTGTCCGACGAGAGAAGAATGCAGATTCATGAATGTAAACCGGCAGAACTCTTGAGAAAACATGCAATATCAACATGACCACAGGTCTGAATGTCTGGTCCAACACACACATACACACACACACACAGATACCCACAGTGCATAACAGTCAATGGAGGCGAGTTATGAGCCGTAGTCAAAGTTCTGAGTTTAAGAGGTCTAGATAACTGAAGTACATTTATATATATATATATATATATATATATATATATATATATAACCTGTGATTCCCTGGTGTCACTGGCAGCTTCTAGTTTCAGTCTCTAGAACTCCTCCAGCCTTTCATCCCGTCTACACCTTGTTAACCCTGCTCCTGTCATGAGCAGGGTTTCGCTGGTGATACAATGCAGCAGGTATCACCTCTGAATCACCTCTCTCTCTCTTCTCTCTCTCTGACTCTCTCTCTCTGACTCTCCCTCCCTCCCTCCTCTCCCTCTCCAGGGCTTCAGTACAGTGTTATGCTGAGTCAGTCTTCAGAGTTCTGTTACTGCAGTCACACTGTCCTTCTCTTCACTTGACTCCACATTTGTTACTATCGACACCACACTTTTGGTGTAACGTGACTGGCTTAAAGCTTAAAGTTAAAAGACCACAATACCTTGTCTCGTCTTGTCTTGTGTGGAGCTTATTGTCTTTCAAACACAGCCCAACTATAGCACTTCCTGTTTTTCTGGCACTGTGTCTCTGTCATTGGTCACATAGGCAGAGTCCCGCCCCCTTTTTTTCTTAAAGGTATACACAACCTTCGGCTTCCTGACAGAGACGGTGGTGAAGTGGTGAAGGTTTCCCGGTGATAAGAGCGCATGCTTTAGTTTCTCATGGAACAAACACTCTGCTGGGAGAACATCAACAGCTTGGAGTGTTGCACACACACGTGATTATACACACTTAACCTTTTTGAACGTGTCACAAAGACCAGAGGAAAACTAGGTTCAACCACATCAAGATATGTTCCTTCCATTAGCCCTACACTTATCGACACAGATAGTCTAAACACGAACCACAAGGCTTCTGTACACAGGTTGAAAATGAGTTAAGGAAATATGATATGAGTTAGATGTGCCTCTGGGAGATAAGCCCAGCAGAGAGACCAGAGATAGTGAGGAGAGGAGAAACAAAGGTTAGGTCAAGGACAGACGAGAGGAAGGAGGAGGTGGAGGAAAGCAGCATAAATGACTCACCAAAATAAGAAGATAGACTGACAGGGGGAGGGGGGGCAAAACAGGGTCAGATCATCAGTCAGACAAAAAGACATGAGAGGAGAGGACGGAAATGAAACACACAGGTAGGTGTGAGAGAGAGGCGTACGCGGACGGGAAGATGGAGAGAACTGGAGGGCACGCAGGGATGGAGAGATGGAGCAGGAGGTGGAGAGCCACATGGGCTCTCCATTACCCCCCACCCTGGTCTGCAGAGTGGATGAATAATTGAATAAGGCAGCGATGACATCACACCCAGATCACCATGTCCACAGGAAACAGCTGGTAGCGATTCCCGTATCTATTCTCCTCACATCATCTCCTCTCTCTCTCTCTCTCTCTCTCTCTCTATAATCATCATCTATTTTCCATCTCAGTTTTTTCATACGTAACTTTGTGGCCTGCACTGACAAAGAATGAGTGCAAAACTGAACCCCATCTCTCAGTTTCTTCATCTATCTCCATCTGTTACTTTCTTTCTCTGTGTATTTTTGGACAGAAAGTGGTCGTGCACCATTTCCTGTCAGTAGTTACCCACATTCCCTCTCAAAAGGAAAACTCATTTGCTTCACAGACAGTGGCAATTTCTATGGAGTGACATTAGGAAATGCTATGTCTCAAAATTTCCACCTGCTCAAATCCTGTTATTTGCTCATAATCGTCATAATCGTAATCTTATGGCACTATCTTCACTATTAGAGGCATACTACTGAACACCCTCATCATCACCACCATCATCACCACCATCACCACCATCATCACCATCATCATCACCACCCTCATCACCACCATCATCATCATCACCACCCTCATCACCATTACCACCATCATCATCATCATCATCATCACTCACCTGTGGTTCTGGACTCCAGTGTTCTTCCTCCATCCGCTCTTCCTCTCACCTCCATCTCTTCATCTCCTTTTCCTTCCTCATCCTCCCTCATCTCTCCATCCCCTTCTCTCTCTCGCCCCCTCGTCCACAGGTCCCCCTCGCTGGCTGAGCACCCAATCTTCTGTGACGGGCGCACTTCGGGTTGTCCAATGTTATCATCCTCTTTCTGGAACATTTCTCTAAGGGCAGCCAATGAGGTGAGAGGGGGCGGGTTCATGAAGACGGCCTGAGCCTGGGAGGTGTACTCCCATTGGACGTCGTCCCCGTCTGTCTTCTCCCTCCTCCATTTGAGGTTGTAGAGTATGTCAGGGTCAGGGGTGACAATGTTGGGGTCGGGGTCTGGGTCGGTTATTATCTGAGTGGCGGGGAAGCTGGTCTTGCTACGGTTACGCAGCTCCTTGAAGGTTGTCACATTTGACCCAGACCCTGACCCTGACCCAGACCCTGACCCCCTCCCTGAGGTAGACCCTGAAGAGGATGTCGTCTTCGGGGAGGTTGTTGTCTTAGGGGAGGTTGTTGTCTTCGGGGAGGTTGTTGTCTTCGGGGAGGTTGTTGTCTTCGGGGAGGTTGTTGTCTTCGGGGAGGTTGTTGTCTTCGGGGAGGTTGTCGTCTTCGGTGGATTCACCAGCTCATGTTTTCTCGGGGGCAGTGGTGGCGTTTCCCCGTCGGGTGAAAACGCCATCAGCCAATCAAATCGGTCAGGTCTGAAGGAGTTGGCAGTGAGGGTGCAGACTTTGATAGGAGGCAGGGTGGGGGGGACTGGGGGTAAAGGTCGTGGAGGAGGAGGGGGAGGGGGATCCGAGAACACAGGGGAGTAACTGAAAGTCCCAAAGGTCATGTTTGTAGCTTTCTTATCAGCAGTTTTGCTGAGGCCAGTGCTGTAGGAGGGTTCAGGGGCCCCGAACCCACTTCTTCTGTTCCTTCTCTTCGCCATCTCGGTAAAGGAGGTGGTCCTCAGTGGACTCCTGCTCTCCTCCTTCTTGGCTTCTTCTTCTTCTGCTTCTCCGAGTGCGTCCATCCCTCTATGCCTTTCCACATCTAACTTTCCTCCATCTCTCCATCCATCCAAAGTCATCCCTTCTATATCATATTCCTCCTCCCCCTTTCTGTCCTCCCTTCTACGAGTCCCTCGTTCCTGTGGCTCTTCAGGTCTGCTCAGGTGGAGGTTCACACCCTCTCCCTGCTCCTCCAGTCCCCCAACACAGACCCCCAGCTCTGGACTCAGCTTCTGAAGCTCTGCTTGGGTCAGTCCAGCCAGCATCAGAAGCTTCCGGATCTCTACATCCAAGGCATGGAAGGAGGGAGGAGGAGGCAGGGCTGGTGGGGGGGGGACGGCAGGGGGGGAGGAGGTGGAGATGGAGATGACTGGGTGAGGGGGGAGAGGAGGGGGACGCGAGGTGGGGGGGGGTAGGCAGAAGGGGGTCTTTTCCTGTTCCGCTTGGAGAGCGGCCAGCCTCTGCGCCTCCTTGCGGGCGAGGTGTCGCCTCCGAGGCGGAGGGATGGGGGGGAGGAGGGAGGGAATGGATGGGGGAGGAGGGCCAGCGTAGAGGGAGAAGTAAGGGATGGGCTGAGAGACCGGGAGAGGAGGAATGGATGGAGGAGACGGGGGCAGGGGTTTCTCACACCTGAAGGTGGAGAACGAGGGGGAGGTTGGGGAGAAGGTGGAGAGGATGGGGCTGGGTGAGGTGCAGATGGAGGAGGGCTCTCGGCTGATGTTGATGTAGGTGTGGAGGTCAGAGTTCACGCTGGCGTGGCGGGCGGGTGGTTTGGGAGGTCTAGGCGGAGGCTCCACGGGAGACGGAGTCAGAGAGTCTGAAGCCAGGGTCTCCTCGGAGTCTGAAGGGGCTGTGAGGTCCACACCAGCATCAGAGAACTCCTGGGAATCTCCCAACGACTGTCTTTTGTACAGCTTCCAGGGAATGTCGACGTTCCCCATCTCATCCAAAACATCGGAGAAATCCGCCTCTCCCAGATCGGCCAGATCCAGACCCTTCTCGTGGAGCCTGGTAATGTGGGCCAGCTTAACCTGTCTGTTGACCTTCTCCAGACCATCCAGGTGATCCAGTCGATCCCTCAGCAGCTCTCCCGAGGGATCCCCATCCAGGTCCCAGCGAGCCACCTGGATCACCTGACTGAAGCGTTCCATCTTTCCGAACTCTCCCATCGATTCCAGGAAGTCCATGAGGCCCAGTTTACTGACCCCTGAACCCAGATGCCCTGCCTGGCCTTTGATTCCCAGGTAGTCGGACGAAGGGGAGGCAGGGGCAGAGGGGTACCCCTCGTCGGGGGAGCAGAGGGGAGGGGGGGAACGCGACGCAGAGCAGAGAGAGGAGGGGTCGGAGACCTGAAGAGGCAGGGTGGGGGGCGAACTAGAAGGAGGGTAGCATTCAGGAGCCTGAGCAAACGCATGATCCTGGGGTGAGAGGGCAATAGAGAGATCAGAGTGCGTCTGGGAACAGGAGAGAGACATGGAGAGATCCGCGCAGTCCAGGTCCAGATCGGAGCAGGAGCTGATGGAGGTGGAGGAGGAAGAGGTGGAGGAGGAGAGAGAGAAGTCTAAGAGGGAGGGAGGACAGTCACAGCACGAGGGGACAAGCGTGTCATCGTCATCTTCATCATCAACTCCCTCCTCTTCATCGTCATCTTCGTCCACATCAACCTCGATATCAACATCCACGCTGCTTCCCTCCTCCTCCTCCTCCTCCTTCTTGTTGTCCACGTTCGAGCTCTCCTTTACTTTCTGTACCTCCAGTTCCAGAGCAGCAAGGGGGGAGGAGGCGTCAAGTGGCTGGGGCTGGGCGGGACTGGCCTGGGGCTGGGCTTGGGCCTTGACCCCTGACCCCTCCTGCCTCAGTGGTGGGGGTGGAGGAGGAGGCTGGAGTTTGAGTTGATGTCTGATAGAGACCGTGTTGTTGTTGTTGTGGTTGTGGTTGAACATGCTGTTGTTGTCCTGTGGAGAGCGCCCATCACAGCATAGACACGGCAGGCTGGGCTCGTTACAGTTAGGATCCAGGACAGGAAGAGGAGGAGGAGGAGGAGCTACGTTAGACACTGCTGCCGCACGGATGCTCTTGGGTTTGGGTTTGGTGGCAGGGCCGGAGGTCTGCTTCTGTAGGCCCAGTCTAGACTGAACCACAGGCCCACGTGCCTGGGCCCCCACCTTCACCCTGGAAGACTCTGGGGGCACTTTGGTAGGTCGACGTGGCGAGGAGGTGGAGAGGGTGTTCATGTTTTTATCTTCCCTCCGGAAAGCCGGGCCATGGGGCTTCGGTTCCACGCTGGTGTTGGTTCTTCTGCTTGTGTCGAATCGTCGAGGCCTCAGGGGCAGCGCGGCGCGGGAGGAGTGCATTGCGGAAGCCGTACTTTTGCGACCGTCAGTTATTTCTGTTGCTATAGAAACCTGGATTGGGTTTTCTATCTAAAGACCGGAAGGATCCAAACCGAGACAGGCCATGGCAGTCACATTCTGGCACGAGTCCAACGGTCCTGAAACATCAAAAGAGATACGGGAGTCAGCGGACACTGGACGCTACGTCACCATGTTCCATAATCAGCACAAGAGACCTCGATCTTGTTATGTTCAAATTTTAAATATTATTACATCTTTGAAGTTGAAACCATCCCCTGGACCCTTCATCAAACTGGGCTTTCTTAGCTACATAATTAACCGAGTGCTGGGAGCGGCTGGATCTAAATCTTTTTTTTCTTCCTTCTCTCCCTCTCTCCTTTCCAAACTCACTAAACGCAGGAGCCCACATAAACACACAACCCCCCCCCCCCCCTCCCTCTGCCAAATGTCAGCTGAGATCTCCACAAAAAAAATAGCTTCAACTAATTAACAATTACCAACATCCCTCAGCATCTTAGCCTTGAGATTCCGCTCAATTGAGCCATGAAGGCACAGCCTTCAGAAGAGATTTAATGTGAAGTCTTTCTCTATGTATCTTAATGCTTCCGTTTCCCCCACTATCATTTTCACATCTTTCTCTTTCTATAGTGTTTTTCTTTCTGTTATACGCACAAATACACACACACTCTCACTGCTTTGGTTTACTGTCGTAGATAAATACATTGATAAAGGGAAACTTTAAGATTACACTCAATGTAGTGTTTAGACATACTGTACATTCTAGGACGCATAAACATACCAGTATATTCTAGAACAACTAGAGCAGAAAATAACCAAGCAGCAGCACAGTGACTAACAGCGAGTCTGTCTTTTTAAGGCACATCCACCGTAGGCTATACTGCTCATATTCCTCGGTGCCCTTCATATCAAACGGCCGAAAATATACTGTAAATCACTACCAAAAAGCGCTTATTTCGGGCCTAACTCAAGCCTTTAGTTATGCACGAGAAATCTTGAAAAAAGCAATAACTGTACAGCGGATACACCGCAGAAGAAATACTCTCCTATCAGGCATATCTTCAGTATTTACCACCGTATTTATCGATCCAATAGAGCTGATGGAGACGGGGAGCGGGGAGAGGGGCTGGATATAGGTAGTATACCCCAAGCCGCAGCGCCCTAACATATCCACCCCCGCTTTTATCCAGTGTAGCCCAATGAAATAAGGCCCATAAAAATATAAAACCTTATAAATTCTTGAATGTAATGAATAATTGTTCCTTAGGCAACAGCCAAATCAAAGACATCCTAATGATGATGATGATCTCAGGGTCAGTGGATCTTGTGAAATGTAGTCGAAATAAATGTAAAAGGTAATGTAGGCTATTAAAGAAAAAACGACCAAAGTTAAAAGAACGTACTCACCGTCAGTGTAGTTTAAAAGATGGAGATGTAAGAATCCGTCTCGGATGCGAGCGCCGCGACCCCTCCAACCGAGAAATGATTCCAAGATACAGCGAGAGCATCTCCTCTCGCGACCACCTCCTTCTCTCTCGTCATCGCCCTCCGCCCATTCGACGCAATCAGTAACCACACCTCTGTCCTACCTCACCAGTACATCCTCTCCATCTCCCCAGCCCGCTCCCTTCTTCCTCATTCGAAGAAATGATTGCGTGAAAAGGAACATTTTAAAATATACCACCATTTCCCATTGATTTTGGTCCACCTCCATTGCAGTATAATTCATTCTTGAGTTGTTCACAATCGCAAAAACATTTATCATCCAAACTCACAGCTCTTGGGATCATTTCTTTATTAAAGCAATGACATGCCAGTCTCAACAGGTAGATATGCATATTTAAATTATACTAACAGAGAAGTTAAAAAGTGTGTGTGCGTACGGATGAGACAGAAAAAGTCCTTGAATTTTTAAATAACCCCAACTCACTGTATGTAGATTTCAGGCGTCACTTTAAAATTATCATCGTAATTCTTAGAACACCTCAGAGTTGGTGAAAGACTTAAAACGACAGAAAATATGTTTTCTAATAATATCAACAACATGACAGACATGGGTAAATAAAAATTGAAAACAGAACATGGTTTTGTCCCACAGCGCAGAATCCAGACACTGACCCTGTGCTCCTGTGTCAGATCTTTTCAGCAGTGTCGGTACGGCAACATGCAGTGTTGGTACGGCAACATACTAGTGAACAGGAACAGGCATCATCGCATCCATCAACCAAACAAAGATTAGGCTATTCCTCTGATCTGGCAGAATGTGTACAATCCATAGGATTCCAGAGTGGACAGCTCCTCTCTGAAGCAGAGCTCAGGCTTCATAAGCATTTAAAGGACTAGTTTCATTTATATCTCTACCTCCTTCCCCTCGCCTTCAACACCTACGATTAGGATGCTACCTAGCCCTACGGTACATAAGTCTCTCTTACATGAAATATCTGTGGAGTCAAGGAGAAGGAAATAGGGACCTAAATGGCCCCAGATAAATGTCAGCCTCCCTGTCCAGTCCTGATAGGGTGCAGCGCTAACAGGACACTTTACTTGTTCCTTTTGTAGATCTTCTTGGCGAAGTTCAGGAAGACGGCATGGGGAAGGTTTTGGGCATGAAGCGCAATCAGTTTCTGTAACCGCTGGTAACTGTCCTCCTCGTGCTGTCGGTAGAGTGCTGGCATCTGAAGGGTGTCGTACAACGCCTTGACCTTCTCCACGCTGGCGTCGTCATGGCGACCGTAACACGACTGAGGGGAGAACATTAGAATGTTCAGTCCTCATCCTGAAAACTTGAGTGTTTTCATGAATGAAGTTTCCGGCTGCATACGTTCATCAATGTCGAGCAAGGAAGCCCATGTCCCACAGAGGAGACGAGGCATTCATCCACATGCTCACTGATACAATAACTTGTTAAAGCAATTCAGCCCTATTCACATGGCTTATCGCACAGGGCATGTTGGAATGGACAGGATGTGATGCGTGTCACGGAGCCTAGTGCTACGAGAGGAGGAGGTGTGTGATGTCGCTTCACTCACCTCCAGCTCGGCCCTCTGCTCTGAGGTCATGACCCCCAGCGCCGTGACAACCAGCCAGCTGCACTTGTTGTCCTGGATGTCTGTACCAATCTTCCCCGTCACTGCAGGGTCGCCGTAGCAATCCAGGTAGTCGTCCTGGCAACAGCAAAGCATCGTCAACAAAAACACACATGCTTGTAGTAGACAGAACCGCTAAACCTTGGCTGGCCTTTTACTGCAGGAGTTCAAGGAAGCGGGTTATGCTAGCAGTGGTGTTTCTGTTTCACCTGTATCTGGAAGAACTCTCCCATCTCCAGTAAAATGTGCTTGGCATTGTTGTGTTCCTCCTCGCTCTGAATCCCCGCCTGCAGAGACAGCACAGGACACAGTTAAAACACCAAGCTCTACATTTTATATTTAAAACTCATATGTTTACACCTTCCTGCCATAGTTAATTCCTTGTTTGTGCCAACTTACTTAGCGAATAAAGCTGATTCTGATTCTGAGCTGGTATATCTATACTGTTACACATACTATTGTAGTTACAGGTCCATCAATGTTACACACTCACCATATACATAGCAGCCGCCACAGGGAGATAAAAGGAGTAGAAGGCAGTCTTGTACTTGACTATCGCTTTGTATCTGAGAGTGAGAGTGAGAGTGAGAGAGAGAGAGAGAAGATAATGCAGGTTTTATCCCCAAATAAAATCCAACGTGTTAGCAACACAACAGTACATTTCTGTTCTAAAGACCTCAATCCTGTTCTACGTCCAGTTCCCTCATCGTTCAGTCTTGGCTCCCTGCCTCACCTTTCCATCGAGAATCTGTTGAGGTCGATCTGGCCAGGAGGAGCCGTCATGAGGTCCAGAGCTTGACCCAGCTCTGTCTGAAAGGATGTCTGATACACAGAGACACACACATCATTATGAGCTTGTCTGTGCCTGTGTGTGTGTGTGCCTGTGTGTGTGTGTGCGTGTGCATGTGTGTGCCTGTGTGTGTGTGTGCGTGTGCATGTGTGTGCCTGTGTGTGTGTGCGTGTGCATGTGTGTGCCTGTGTGTGTGTGTCAGACAATGGCAGCCAAATCCGAGAGCCTGTGTAACCTGTGTGCATGTGCTACCTCCATGAAGAGCTCCAGCAGGTGTAGGTAGTAGTGCTGTCCTCTGCAGTGTCTACGCAGCAGCCTGTAAATCGCCCCCTCCAGCAGGTAAGAGTCGTTGATGGCGTCTAGACCAACTCCATCCTGGAAAAACCAAACAGTCTTATCTCCTGTTGTTGTTGTTCATCATGATCAAGAGGCCAGACAGACAGACAGGCAGACAGACTCACCCTCTTGTACCAGCAGGGCTGTCCTCTACGAGTCACAGAGGCATCCATGATGTCATCAGCTACCAGGAAGAAAGCTTGAAGCTACACAGACAGACAGGTATAACTGACTATAGCTAGGACAGACAGCAACACCTGACCTACAATTAAGTGTATTTTGTAACTTTGATTCTGTGTTAGTGACTTGCCGTTGGTGTGTGAAAACTGAGGAAAACATGTCATTTTCATGCTCAATAATGATTGGTCCATGCTCTTACCAGCTCAATGCACCACCCAACCAGGAGGGCCCTTTGCACTGTGTCATGAGTGAGTTCAAAGGGAGGGACTAGCTCTCGCAGGGAACCAATTACAGAAAGACCTCGGTTTCTCTTGCCTCCAGGTGCATTGTATATCAACACCTGGGAGACAGAGCAGGAGAGACACAGAGAAAGAGAGGGAAAGAGTTTAAGGGAAATATAAAACGTTTCTGATCACACACCCCTGTGCTCAAATAAGGCACACAAGACAAAGTTTACAACACAGCTTGACAGCCTTCCAGTTTCGCCCATTTACTCTCTCCTGACTGACACTAATGGATGGTTACCTCTCTTAGTCTGTTGAGAGCATCCGCAAGGACGGCGTCTGTTAAGTCCTTCTCCGTCAGTTCGGTGACCAGCTCCTGGAACTGGGCTTCAAACAACTCGGGGTCCGACTGCTCTGACCCCAAGGAGTGTGTCCCGTTGCAACGACTGTCACCCTGCACAACAGACAGGGGAGAAGAGGACAGTTACTATAATTAGTAGGTTACCTTGGCAAGAGACGCAGAATCCTAGCTAGCTAACTCTAGCTGGCTGGCAGCGTTGGTCTGACCAGGCTGAAATCTCTTCGTGCTCGGCTGGCTAGCTAGCTAGTTTAGAACTAGCGCTAGCTTTGTCATGTGTAACAGACGTGGTCTTGCAAGCTCCGTCAGAGGTATCGGGCAAATCGTCCCGCACTGGGTTCGAACTTACCACCTCTGGCTTCCCAAGCGCCACCACTACCAACTACGCCAACGAAAAGCTAGCTATTCGTTGACGCGGGTGGCCTGTTACATACCTGAGGAGTGAGTTTCACCGATACACATCGGCTACACATGCATTGATTACGTTTAAAATAAGACAACATTAACTCCTTACCATAGTGTGCCCGTCTTCGTCTGCAGTGACACTGGAGGTAAGTCTGTCTAAGCTGCTTCTGTCGTTGCTTTTAGTTTAGGGAAGGAGATCTGTGCGTTGTAGTTTTCTCTGCCGTTCCAATCAATTTTATCGCTTAGACAGTGGACTAACTCTCCCGACAGCCTTCGCGCGTCGCGACATGGGCGTGGACCAACAAGGCTTCATATGACATCGAGAATTTTCATTCGCTATTGCCATCGAACCAGGATGGGCTTTTGAGACATCTAACCAATAGGACTCATGAAAAATAAAAGCGTACATGGTCGGTGGGCTGGTGGTGTGTCTGATGATAGCTTGTAGGAGGCTCAAGGTAAGGTTCCATAATAGACCTGCCCCCATGCTCAATGTCACTTTGGTCGTGTCGATTAAACATTTTAACTATAAAACTAAGGATACGTTGATTAGCTGTGAATTATAAAACCGTGCACAAGCCAAGAAAATGACCTTGTGTGTATAATGAAAAGAAACACAGATTATTAGAAACATTCCCACGCTCAGTCTAAGTTGGAATTCGTTTTGTTCACAGAACACATTACGGAAACTGAAATGTAGTTGTGTATAATTTATTTTATATGCTGAATAACATCGCATTAAAACGTTCTATCATCAGAACCGCATTTAAAATGTATGTCATATTGAATATATTAACTTTATTTAGGTCTCAAGGATCAGGTCAAGCCATAGCCATACATTTCCTCAAATAATGTTTCCATGTGCAAGACTGGAGGTAGAAACAATCGCTCCACTTTAAACACAGCCCAGTGTGTCTGTGTGCAAGTGAGTGAGTGTAAATGTTTCTGTCAGTTACATCCAGTTTAGAGTGTCTATATTCAAAACTTCCCATACACGGGGCTGATATCTTGACTCAGTGAGCATCACTTGGTTTAGGTCAGGTGGCAGGACAGACCAATCCAGTAGCCAGATATTATTCGTTTTATTATTCGTCATTATTCATAATGACCACTATCACTCAACCTAAATGTTTTGATGGCGCAGACCTCTCAGATCCTGTTTACTACACAGTCTCCTAAATCCTCACATCTACACAAGCACGTCTGTACATTTATTGCGAGAACCTCTTTAGTGCTTTCAGAATTATACTGAGGTGAATTTTTTTTTAATACACAAAGGAGTGGTTTAACCATAGTCATAGATATACACCACTGTTTGGTCAACTATGTGAGAGAGAATCTTAAGTTTGTCATGGCTTGTCGGCAAGAATAGTGGTAACAACCATGTCACTGTTACTGTGACAGGGAGTAGATCATTTTTCAAAGCTGATTATCCAAGACAGTGGGTTCAACTCCTCAACACTCGCTCATCGACAGCAGTACATGGGCACATTTTCAAAGGGACATCTACAAGGGAGGAGTAACAGAGGGAGGAAACCAAAAGTAACAAGCATTTCCAAACATGCAGAGAGCCATTCAGAGAAGTATCAACCTACACAGTTGACCAGTTTGCCAGAAAAAAAAGAGGTGCATCTTAACGAGTCTCCTGTTACATCTGGAGCTTTCAGGGAGATCGTAGGAAAACATGCACATATTCAAATCAAAACCACCATTTTCGAAAATCACAGAGAGAGAATATACGCATCCAGGCCTCAAGGAGTGTCTGATGCTAGACGTGGGGGTGGGGTGACAGCTGGAGGAGAAAGCTCCTCTTGAAGGTTGGGTGGAGGTAGGAGATGGAGCGAAAGAACAAAATCAAATTTGGGATTTTTCCATGTCAGTGCTAAAAGAAAATTAGCTAGATTAACAAAACAATCGCAACACAATACAGCAACTGTGAGGCCAAGAAACCATGGACTCAAGGTTCCGTCATCATCATCCGTTAGTAACACCTGTGAATATCTCTCTCCAGGTTACAGTGTCTTCATCTATCTCTCTGTGTGAGGAAGGTGAGGAGAGAATGTGCACCTTTGCAGGTGTGGAAGACCGGGTGCCTGTGCTCTTCTAACTGGGAAATGTGGATATAGAAAACAGGCTGTACGGCCCCATGTGGGGCGTGTGATATGCAGCTGAGTGTATGCGGTTTGGTGTGGGTGCAGAGCCGGTGAGGCAGGCTCTTCCTGTCCCAGGGACCCTCTCTGGAAGGACTGCAGCTTCCAGTGGGCCCAGAGGAGAAGACAAGATAAGCGCTCCAGATGGAAGTTAATCAGGGATCCCATTTACCCTTCCCACCTCACGTTTAACCTCTATTGTCCTGGTTGAAGGTTGGTGAGAAGGAAACAGCACCACTGTTTAACCCTTGTGTTATCTTCGGGTCGTTCTGACCCATCAGTCATTGTGACCCACCGTCGTATTGTGACAACTTTACCGCATACAAAAACAAAGTGAAGCATTTTCTTTTAACCGTTGGGCTGTCTCAGACCCCCCACATTGCGAAGGTTAAAAGAAAATTATTTTTATTTGTTTTTGTATTGGGTAAAATTGGGTAAACACAACGATGGTTCGTTATGAACCTTTGGGTCATGTGACCCGAAGGCAGCACGAGGGTTAAGGACAGGGACAGTCAGAGGTGTCTCCTAGGAGGGGAGAAAGTCAGGAAGGAAAATCAAGAAGGAAATACTTGAACGATATGTGTGTTGTTGACATTTTGAACCCTTTCATTTCCTGCCTCCTCCTTCTCAAACCCTCCACTCAGTGAGAAGGAAGCCCTCTGCCCAAATCACAGGGGGTAGTTCCAATATTAGTCTCCTCTCTTCCCTCCCTCCTCTTCTCCTCTCCTCCTCCTCCTCCTCCTCCTCCTCTTCACAGAACCGACTCCATGTACAGAGCCCCTGACGACCCGTGTGGAGCCACTAATCGCCGTAGCGACGCGGAGGACGTGGAGCTTAAATCACCGCAGCTACGCAAGTGGATCCCCTCCAACGCCGGGGACCGGTTGCTGTGACGACGGTTGTGTCGGCTGTCACTGTGAGAATGGTGGTGGCCGCGGTGATGGGGGAGGTGGGGGTGAGTCCGTGCTGCCCCCCAAGTGTTACGCAACACCTGGAGACACGACGACAACAGAACACTGAGTCAGCTGATGTGTTGCTGTGACGACGGTTACGTCGGTTACATCAAAAAACGTTGTTTTGTGTTGTAGGCAATAAAAAACTATCATGTTTAGATGTTCTTCTCTGTGTGTGTGTGTGTGTGTGTGTGTGTAGGTGTGTGAAGGTGTGTGTGTGTAGGTGTGTGTGTGTGAAGGTGTGTGTGTGAAGGTGTGTGCGTGTAGGTGTGTGCGTGTAGGTGTGTGTGTGTAGGTGTGTGTGTGAAGGTGTGTGTGTGAAGGTGTGTGTGTGTAGGTGTGTGTAGGTGTGTGTGTGATGGTGTGTGTGTGTGATGGTGTGTGTGTGAAGGTGTGTGTGTCACCTGCTCTAAAGGCAGATGACCAGAAGCGTTGCCCTCGGCACCGCCCCTTCGCTTCGCCCCCTGCCCCGTGTTCCCAGCATGCTCTGCGGCAGGTGCCAAGTTTCGTTTTGAGCGCTGGAGGAAGCGAGCCACCAGCCCTCGTGTCACCTGACAGGAAGAAAAGAGACATTTATGACACTTCAACGTTGGATCCATAGATATATATAAAGGGTAGATGTCTCGTCTGCGTTGCCGGCCAACGGAGTCGAACGTCCGCACATGGCGACCATCTTGCTACAGTCAACTCGCTCACCAATAACATTGTGTTGGTGCTACATGTACTTTTTAAATGACCATAACTTGCTCAATTTTCAACCGATTTTGAAACGGTTTGGTTTGTTATCAAAGTCAGAGATGTCGTTATGCCACTGCATACTTATGAATAATTATGTTATTTTTTTTTAATATAATAGAAGACATCCGTAAGACATCTAGTCTTTATATATATATCTGGTTGGATCTATCTGAGGTGGATGGTGTCCACCAGGTGTGTTCAGCCTGGTCCTCAGGGCCCACTGTCCTGGGTTTTAGATGTGTCCATGCTCCGACACAGCTGGTTCAAACGAATGGTTGTTATCAGGCTTCCACAGAGCTGGATAACGTCATAATGAATAATCATTTGAATCAGGTGTGTTGGGAAGAGGGAAACATCTAAAACATACAGGACAGTGCGCCCTGAGGACCACACCTAACACCCCCGGTGTACAGTGTGTACAGCGTTGTTCAGGCAGACCGACCTTGAGGTCTCCTAGGGAGCGGTGGTAGTCTTTGGGCAGGTGCAGAGGAGAGGCGGGGGGCACCTTGGAAGGTAACTGTCCTCCCGTGGCTCCTGCTTTCACACTGCCTTTCTTGGGCAGCGAGGCAGGGGGCGCCAGAGAGGAGCGAGGCAAGAGGCAAGCCTCAGACGATGGGCCTACAGTGCATGGGAGAGAGGGAGCGAGAGGGAGCGAGAGGGAGCGAGATGGAGGGTTAATATAATACATGATGCATATTTCTCTTATTTGGTGCTGAGGACCAGGGTTGAAGAGCACTGATTGATGATCTCTGGATCTCCAGTCACCTGTGTCTGTGGATGTCTGAGAGCCTCTTTCACTTATTCCTTTACTGCCCACTGAACCTGTGAAGTCACCTGGAGGAGGGAAAGGGAGGGGAGTCAGACTGTGTTGGGCACACACACACACATGCACGTGTGTGCAATGACACACTGAAAATCGTACCTGTATCTGTAGAGGAGCTAAGTCCTGGCTCGCTGTGTGACCTTATCAACGGTAGAAGCCCATCGCTGCCCCTCCTCTCTCCACCTCCATCCTTCTCCCCTCTCCTGCCCTCCCGTTGGCGTAGCGACAGGGGCTGCATGTGGAGGGGCACTCTGCCCCCCCGAGCACCCGGATGATTGACAGCCGAGGATGAGGAGGGATTGGTGGAGCTGAGGGAGGCGGGCTCTCGACGTGACGGGGTGGAGGGGCAGACACGGATCTCCGGGATGGAGAGAGCGCCCCCTATCACCTCCAGCTGGGAACAGCTGCTGGCTAACATGGCCTGCCGACGCAACACTGGAGACCTGGGAGGAGACAGAGTGTATCAGTGTGTGTGTGTGTACAGGTGTGTTACCATGGTGTGTGTGTTCTCTGTGTTTACCTGTATGTGGTGGTAGCCGTGCTGGGGGAGGAACAGGAGTTGGACCTCTCCCCTCTGAAGAAGCGACTGGCCCTGGGGCCGGCCAGGGGACTCTCAGGGGTCTGGGACGGAGGCCCCCTGAAGCTGACATACTCCCCCGCCTCTCCCCCCTCGCCTCCCCCGCCGCCGGCCCCCCGCTCCCCCCGCGGCCTCACCCCCACCTCCATCAGGCAGGAGTCCTCGGAGGGCGAGGAGTCGTCAGGGATGTCCACGATCTCTGACATGAGCAGGGAGCCACTGTCCATTGAGACTGATCACAGGAAGGAGAACACAGCGGGGTTAGGGTTAGGGTTACTCTGCTGCCCGCTGACCACCCAGTCAGGAGATCTGAGGTCGGATGGATGGGGCAGGTGTGAGAGGCAGGGTGGGTGAGGCAGGAGTGAGAGGCTGGGCGGGTGAGGCAGGTGTGAGAGGCAGGACAGGTGAGACAGGTGTGTGAAAGGCAGGGCAAGTGAGACAGGTGTGAGAGGCAGGGCGGGTGAGGCAGGCGTGAGAGGCAGGGTGGGTGAGGCAGGTGTGAGAGGCAGGGCGGGTGAGGCAGGTGTGAGAGGCAGGGTGGGTGAGGCAGGACTGAGAGGCAAGGCAGGGTAGGTGAGGCAGGCGTGAGAGGCAGGGTGGGTGAGGCAGGTGTGAGAGGCAGGGCGGGTGAGGCAGGTGTGAGAGGCAGGGTGGGTGAGGCAGGACTGAGAGGCAAGGCAGGGTAGGTGAGGCAGGAGTGAGGCTCTCACCCTCACCACTGAAGGCGGTGGAAGTGACTCTCTCCCCGGACTGCTCGGAGGCGGGGGTGTCAAACACTGTCACCTGCTCAACAAACAGAGGTGGTGTCTTTTAGAAACTAAGGTTCATGGACACACGTATGAACTGTCAACACACACACACACACACACACACTGACCTGGCTGGCTGCCCTCTGCCCCATCACGGCTTCATAAGGAGGGGGGCAGTCAGTGGGGTAGAGGGGGACAGGACTCTCCATGGAGCCGTTATAGGTGATACTACACACATGAACACACAGAAGAAGAAATGGAGCTTCTTGTCGGTCTTTGATGTGTGCGTGTGTGTGCGTGTGCGTGTGTGTGTACCTCTGTGCGTCTGTTTCCGAGCTGCAGGTGTATTCAGGGGGGTAGTAAGGGGGAGGGGGGATGGGGGGAACAAACTCCTCAAAGTCGATGATGTTGGTTAAGAAGGCGTCCTGGGGAGTGGTGCATTCTGGGTTGACAGCCCGGGAACGATGGGGGGCGAGCTAGAGACAGAGAGAGAGAGAGAGAGAGAGAGAGAGAGAGAGAGAGAGAGAGAGAGAGTGTGAGTGTGTGAGTGTATGAGTATGTTTGCCTGTTGTTTAAAACATACTGCACACTGTAGGGCTACCTAACCCTACATGTGTTTAGTATCATTTGTATTAATGAGAGTGAACAAGGATCTGGACACCACTAAGGTGTGTTTGTGTGTGTGTGTGTGTGTGTGTGTGCCTGTATGTATTCGTTCATGTGTGTGTTTGTGTGTGTGCCTGTATGTATTCATGTGTGTGTGTGTGTGTGTGTCCTCACCAGATGCACCAGATCCAGGGAGAAGATGTGGATGCTGCAGGTGACAGTGGACAGAGTGCAGATGATGGTGGAGAGGATGCTCAGCCCACAGGCGCTGAACAGCAGGTCCTGTAAGAACACACCACCAGGACGTCAGTCCCTGGATGATGACCTCACATCAGTCCCTGTATGATGACCTCACAACCCCCACATCAAACACGACTGGTCACACCTCAGTTAGAAGAGCTTGGACAGACAGCTTATGAATAGACAGTAAGATCAATATACAATATTCACCATATTGAGTAAAAGACTGGAAAATTAGACATAGGTAAGAAAATCACATACCAACACACACACTTACACACACACTCACACACACACACCTTGAGCTGGTGTCTGACTGAGTGGCAGTCAGCGCTCAGGTAGAGGACCAGGGTGTCCTCCTCTGTTATAGAGCAGGAGTGTGTCGGGGCGCAGCACACACACAGTCCGTTCTCCACCTGCATGACACACACAGTGGGTACACACTCACAGAAAGGATTTACACACACTCACACACACACACACTCAGTGGTGTACCTGGCAGGTGAGGAGGGATTTGACCATCTGTGCGTTCTGACAGGAGAGCATGGAACCAGCCAGGCTGAGGATCACACACACTGCAGACAGAAGCATGAACAAGGACACCTGGAGACACACACACACACACTTAGTAGTGAATGCACCTGCAGGTGTTCGCAAGTGAGATGTACATATGTAACAGATACATTTAATATTCAATCAACCATAAAGACTTTTAACTAAAAGTAAACCAACACAACCAAGTTTGACTTCCAGTTAGACGTGATGGTCCACTCACCACTAGAGTAAGTGGTCTTCTCCAGGAAATTATCCCCACAATGCCTGATGCCACCACCTGGACACACACACATACACACCGATTAAAGATACCAACACAAATCACTTTCAAAAGCTAAAAAGTGTTCGCAACTCACAAAGAATCCGGCCCAGAAGGGGCAGGCCTGGCGGACGCGAGCCGAGGAGGTGAAGGCCATGCTGGTGAAGGAGAAGGCCAGGACCATGGCCCCCAGGCCCAGGTGACACAGGCCCAGGTAGAGCAGCAGGCGAGCACCCCCTTGACCCCGCCTCGACATCCCCCTCCGGCTGTCAGACCAGCCTCGGGACCCAGACGCCAGGCTGCTGGTGTCTGATGGGGAGGGCATGGTGGCGGCCGCGCGCGTGTGGAAGAAACACTAAGGAGGTCTCCAAGGGTGTTAGTCAGGTGTCCTCTTGTGAAGTCAGTTGCCGGGCACTTGAAGACGGGTTATGCTGTAGGTTCACACCAGGCCGGGCATGTCCGGCCTTGCTAGGAATTTGTCAGCAGAAAAGCTCTGTTTCACACAATCACAGACAACCGTACCGATGACCTCTTGAGCGATATTAGACACATACGGGCCATTTCTGACAGTCCACAGGACGTTGTGGCTTCTAGGGCAAACGGTGAGCTGTTCAAACTCCTCTACCTAGTTTTCTGAAAACCGGATGCTTTTACGATATACCATTCCTTTCCTCTCCTCTCGCTCCATCTCCTGGCTCCCCCCGCTCACTCCTCTTGCCCGTGGCATTGCGGTAACCGGAGTCGCGAGCAGGCCGCAAACCCTACAGACAACGGTGAAATGCTCCGTCGATCGCCGCCTTTCACGGAGATGATAAAACAGCAGGTTTCACGTGCTTCGTGTCCACACGGAGCAGGAGACAAACATGGAAGCTATGTCTGTTGATAAGATAATGATTTGCCCTTACAAAGTTGCGACCAGAAGAGATATCCCGAGATTGCAGAAGGTTCGGTCAATACAAGAACGGAGAGGGTGTCGGCGGACGCTTTGAAAGTAGATACGAAATGAAAATATCCTCTAATGACGTGACATAATTTTGCAGTTGATGTCAACATTTAAATATGGCTTTAAAAAGGCTGCTTCCTCCTCATTCCTCCATCTTCACCGGGGGAGTTTTGCGGTGCGCTCGCATACCCCCACTTCTCTCTTCCCTGCAGTCACGCGGGCCTCCCCTTCTGCCCGTGAGGATGTATCCCGGACATGTACCTCACTGGATCCAAACCCTACGTCACGCCACTCATACACATTACATACTGTGAGCCCGTATCGAACCGCTTCTCAAGCAACACTCCCAAAGTCCGAACCACTGGCAATCATTCTTTCCATCCATTAAAATCTCGTCCTCCGATCCAGTTATTCTAGTTCATAAGTCTTTACAAAAATGGAATGCTTCGTGTTTGTAAACCGACACTGTATCAATGTGATGACAAGGCACGCACGATACGCTGGGAAGATGCGGCAGAGCGCGCGGCCAGGTGCTGATGCTGAACAGGAGGGCTTGTTGCATAGCGACTGCCTCACGACCCATCGCAGCTGTCCAATCAGATAGAGCTACACTGAGCAGTTAGTGTTTCTTCCGTGTCGAGAAGTTGTAGTTTTTTACGTTTGTAGTTTTCTGAACTGTGTCATGGAATTCAGACAGTTCTCCGTCTCAACAGGCTCATAGCTTTGTGAATGCAGGAAAGGAACATGACTTCAGGCTGGAACGCAATTATCAAATCTTTCTGTTAATCGAAAGAAACACCATTTAAGTGTCACCAAATGAAACAAAGACCATTACAAACGTACATATTTTGAAAGTTTTTTATTCAATAAGCAGTGGGCATGTAAACCTACATTGTGCTTATAGGCCTAATTGATCAGACGAGGAATGCTTGCTTGACAGAAAGTGTAAAAGCAGAATAAAACACGAGAAATTACATATTAAGATGGGGTCAGTTACATTTCAATAATCAAAAAAAATTCTCCCCGTCCAGCTTATCATACAGGTGGTCTGAAAAAGACGAATGGATCGAGACTTTTTAAAGACTTCCTGTCAGAAGGTCCATTCTTTTAAAAACAGGCAAAGGAAACCACAGTGTATTATTGGGATGCAACCAAATCTCAAGTGCATTAGTGATTGTGTAGCATCTGACGTGAGAAGCACCTGATTGTTGCCTTTGAATCATTCATCTGGTGAGGTTGGGTTAGTGAAAATCATTGGTTTCATTTCCCCAGCAAATCAAAAAAAATGACATATTTTAATCAAAGTAAAGACAGGATCCTACAATTATCTTCTAATCTAAATCTGCCAGCCTCTCTGACACTATACTGTAAAACCTGATAAATTAAAGTGACTCAAAACGGTTTTATAAAATGAATTTCCTCTAGTTTTTGTACTGAGGTGTAATTTACCCAACTGATCGAGTTCTTCAAGTGAAACGGCTCTGGATGATTCACTTCCTCAACCCATTAGTCATCTTAATTCCTCAGGGTTAACAGTGCATCAGGTCAGTATCACTACGCTGGGCTGGGTGGGGCTGCTGTGTTTTTGGCCTTTACAATTACAGATCAGCAATAAACTCATGTAGAGGAGGATTGATTTTAAGCTATATTGGAACGGGGGCCATGGTGTCCTCTGAAAGGGGGAGCAGGAGGGGCTGGACAGCGTCTGAGACACGGTGTGCCAGTTCAGTACGATGAACACTTATTAACATCTTAACAGCTTCTCTCTTTCATTACCTCACTTCATCCATCGTTCTCTCTCTCTGCTCCTCTTCTCATATTGCACTTATTTCTCTCCCTCACTCGCACATTCTTACTCCATCTGTCCACAGTGTGTCAGTTTACCCACACACCACACATATCCACTAAACCTTCTCCTAATGCTGTCTGTCTAACTGTGCTAGCCTACTGGGAAATAGTGAACAGGCACTCTTGTTAATAGTCAAGTCTGTGAACCATCAGTGGAAGCTTAGCTGAGCCTATAGATTCTGCACTGTATGAAGTCTGCTAGCCTGAATCCTGGATGGTTCCCTGGGTCTTCTTCATATAGCTACAGGTAACATTATGAACAGGAGCTCATTACCAAACCCTTTTTATTAGGTAGTGAAACCTCTGATAAACGTGAAAAACTATCACTTTGAGAACCAAACACTGGCATTATAATAATAACATTTATTGTAACCCTTAAATCTCTATTTCTGTTTAATTTTGAATACATCTAAAGAAATGTAGAGGAGTGTAAAGTTTGCTTTGCATACAACTACGACCCTGACCCTCTTCCTGACTGGAACCTCATGGGGTACATGTTCCACAACTTTTGACCGTAACTGGGAAGGGGTGAGAGGGAGGCTTCAACACAACAGTCTGTATTCTTCCACACAGCCACACAGAGCTGTTATGTGGCACTTCAATTCCAAAAGAACACATATGTATGCTAGGTTGCTGTCATGGAATGGTTGGAAACCTGTGAAAGATTTCAATGTACCCGGGTTACCCATCCATCCCCATGGTAACAATACCATTGAGAGATCTGATAAAACAACTATTTACTGGAGGAAGTAAGGTTGGTGATGAAACTGCTCTCGTTAAATATCTCTTGGTGACATTTCTCGTCTTTATGGAACTACATGGCTCTGAGGGGGAAAATGTACATCTATCACTGAAAGGGTGGCATCTACGCAGGTGTATATGACACCATTTAAAAACCCTGCTTTCTTTTTTGGGGTATTTTTGTTTGATTGTATTCAAAACTGCCACAGGAGACAGATAACTCTATAGACTGCACCTCGTTTTGTTTCCAATAATACTGTTCCTATGCGTGCTAGAGGCTTGGGGCCCCAAGGTGCTGGAGTTGCAGCTCCGGCGAGACGTCCTACAGGAGGACACACTTGGAAGACTTCTTTTCTGTGCTGCTGGTGATTTTGACCTCGCGACCTGTGACCCCCTTTAAGACACACACACACAGACACACAAACGCACCATGAGTTTGTAGTTATGCTACGTGTTACACAGCTTCACAGCCTAAACCAAACATATCTGTAAAATCACCACCATGTTCACTGCTTTCAGGGTAAGTGAAAAGGTCAATATGTCATTTGAGTCATGAAGAAGCATTCTTGCTGACTCACCGGTTTCTTGTTGGACTTCTGTAGTATGTCCCGTGCCAAGGCCATAAAAGACTATAGAGAAGAGAAAAGCAAAGACAGGTGGGGAGAGGGAGAGAGAGAGACAGGGAGAGAGAGAGAGAGAGAGGGGGGGGGGAGAAAGAGAGAGAGAGAGAGAGAGATGGAGAGAGAGAGACAGAGAGAGAGAGAGAGAGACAGAGAGAGAGAGAGAGAGAGAGAGAGAGAGAGAGAGAGAGAGAGAGAGAGAGAGAGAGAGAGAGAGAGAGAGATGGAGAGAGATGGAGAGAGAGAGAGAGAGAGAGAGAGAGAGAGAGAGAGAGAAACACCAGGGGTTAGGATATGTGACATGTGTAACATAGATTAGATTATCAGATTATTAGTACACACCAGGAGAGCCACTATCTTACCTCATCAACATTTATGCTGGACTTCGCACTCGTCTCAAAGAACCTGATCCCATGATCCTTTGCCAGCTGTTTGTAGAGAACACAAGCCTGATTACGAACAGGATCAGTTTATGTACACCACCTCCTCCTGAGTCAATCCTGTAGGCTTCACCACTGCTGTCAGTCTGTGTCTCTTAACTGAGAACACTCTCCTTTTTCTCACATTCTTATTTGTTTAATGAATGAATCCAAATCACAAATCATATAATCATTTATATAATTAATGTGATAATTTTACAAGTATCCTGTTATGAAGATTGATCTAACCTTTTCCCCTGTTTCCTTGGATACCTTCCTCTTGGCCTCAATGTCACACTTGTTGCCTAGTAACATCCGGCTGACCCCTGCCGATGCATTCTGGGGGAGGAGGGTTTGTGTTAATCACTCACATTAATAATGTGCATGGATGCATGTGTTACAACAGTGTTTCTGTCTGAATAGGTTTCTGTTGTTAAAATTAAAACACTAGTCTTGAACTTCAGATCAGAAAACGAGAAAAGAGCTCATTCAAAAAAACAGAACTTTGAACCAAGTTATTTTTCTGTGGAGGTGACTGTATACTTACATGTAGTCATTTAGCAGACGCTCTTATCCAGAGCGACTTACAGTAAGTACAGGGACATTCCCCCCGAGGCAAGTAGGGTGAAGTGCCTTGCCCAAGGACACAACGTAATTTTGCACGGCCAAGAATCAAACCGGCAACCTTCTGATTAAAAGCCAGACTCCCTAACCGCTCAGCCATCTGACCCCTGTTTAGCCTGTGTCTCTTTGTTAAATCTTATGTTAACAACATTAAACCCAATTTAGACTTAGAAATGATAGTAAAACATATCTTACAGATCAGCCAATCAAAATAATGTTTATGTTAGAAGCAACTGTATATGATGAAATATTGGGGTAACAAAGCGTTTGACTTCCTGTTTGGCATCTTATAGCCCTTCTTGTCCAAGGCTTGTCTTCACAAACACCTCACCTCTTTGATGCTTTTCATCCAGTTCTGAATGTTCTCATATGATTTCTCGTCTGTGATGTCATAAACAAGGATGATTCCCTGACAGAGAGTAAAAGGAGGAGGTGAGTTTGCCGCAGGCCATGGGAGAGCACTGTTTTCAATTTCAACAGCTCATTGTTGACAGATCTCAACTTAAACTGCGTAGTGTAAGTGTGTCTCTTCACCATGGCTCCTCGGTAGTATGCTGTGGTTATGGTCTTAAACCTCTCCTGACCCGCCGTGTCCCTGCACAAAACACACACAAAACATTCCTAAGATGTTTAGCACTATACGAGAGGGAAAATACTGTGCATGTCGATGTTAGGCAGTTGAAAATAAGTAAACACATATAATTTGCGAGTATTGTGGAGTTAGATGTATGGAGCACAACAGATTGATTGACATATGACTATTTTTCTCAATGTCATTCTCTATAATGACTGTGTACTTGAAGCGGTTGTTGGACGTTTGGACAGTATACCCTGGCATGAAGGTTTGTTTAGGCGAAGAGAGAGAGGTTCTGTTACTCTCTGAAGAAGCAGAGGACATGCAGAACCACCTCAGACTAGAATGAACTGTTTGTTTATGAGTTAGTCACCACCCGGCCGTGAGCTCTACTTCCTCTTTCTCAGTTCTCTTACCAGACCTGGAGCTTGACTTTCTTTCCCTCTACGTCGATAGTCTTCACTTTGAAGTCGATGCCTGCAGAGAAGAGGAGGATGTGTCAAACAGGGAGGGAGCCTTTAGACACACACTCACACACACACACACACAGGCAGACACACAGACAGACACACACAAAAGGGAAATGGCTCATACATAGATTCAGAATGATTATCTTTCACCTAAACTGTCATACAAAGACACACATGTCACATGCACCCAAATACATGCATAATTTGACTGTTTTTTTCTAGGTTTCCTGTGTGTGTGTGTGTGTGTGTGTGTGTGTGTGTGGGGGGGGGGTGTTCTGAAAACTGTGCATGCCAGGCGAGGCCAGCCATTCTTCTGGGAATGGAAAGATGTTAGCAGAGATGTTAGCAGAGATAGGGGGCATAATGGGTAGGAGGAACTTCTGGGTGAAGCCAGAGAGAGGAGTGGGGAGGGGAGATGGGAGGGGGGAGAGGGGAGATGGGATAGGGGCTGAAAAAACAGACACACAGACACAACCCGGCAGACCTACTGAGCTACAGACTGAAGAGTAACTACAGACTGCAGAGTAATGGCTGAATAAGAAGATAGAAAGGATGAGTGTCACAGGGGAATGACAGAGACAAGAAAACTGGAATGAAACTAGTACAGGCATGAAATCAAGTACAAGGGCTGTTGCAGCCTAGTAACATGTCTCTGTGGTAGTTTCATGAAAATGGTATGTTCACACATTTTCCAGAAATAACACTACAACAAACATGGTGCTATGTTGACCAATAAATAACCTAATCTAAGCCAGAGGAATGTGTAACCCCTTATGTACACCCCTTCTACATCGGGAAATGTTGTTACAGTGTTTTAAACTACATACCAATCGTTGATATGTACGTGGAGTTGAAGTTGTCCTCCGCAAATCGGATGATAAGGCATGTTTTCCCAACTCCACTATCACCAATGAGTAGTAATTTGAAAAGGAAGTCGTACTTCTTCGCCATAACGTATTACTCAATGTGAAACCGGTGTAAAACAGTGTAAAAATAGAAATGATAAAAATTCTAATGAAAGATTGATTTTATAAATTATGCTGGTCTCATTTAAATCGGTAAATTCCACAGTCAGGTCAGATCCAACTCTGATTTGTCACAGTTTTGCATTAGAACCTCTTGTTTTCGTTTTTCTCCCTTGAAACTGTCACCGGTAAATTCCGATCCCCCAAATGCTTTTTTTTTTTTTTTTTTAAGTTTAATTAAACTTTTCAACTCCACAACAACAAAATGACGTAGCCCTAGTGAATCCCTAGTTTTAACCAAATGTCCGAGTTGTTTTTTGAAGGCCGATCAGCATAAATCCATTTCACTGTCCACACTAGACAGGATTACATTTTTTTCGCCCTAAACTTTCTCTCGACCAAGTTCCCGTAGGAGAATGGCATACGTAGAGAGGGAGTGAGGGAGTGTTCATCCGGGAGAGATCGTGCCCATCAGACCAGTGATTTCTTTCAGCTAATACCCCTTTTAAACAGCAGATGGCGCTCAACTGTAATAATAAAAAAAGGAGATAGGAAAAAGTTATTGAAAGCAAACATGGATCGAGTTAGCCTAGCTGTATACAATTTGTTTAGCACAACTCTGGTCTGGAGTCTGACTTCACTCAATAACTTCAAATTACAAACAGGCCTTCCCCAATATTTTATTTATTAGACAATAAATTAGACTGACAATGTATTTTTAATAATAAAAAATGTTCTGGTCATAAATGAATCTTCATATACATTCTGTGTCTTTAACTACAGCGTGTTACTTCGACATCTACTTCCGGCCCCTGCATGTTAGCCCCATTCATCAGAAAAGTATTTCCGGTTTATCGCTCTTTTCGGCTACGGCTACAAAGTTGCTAAGATGCCTGTAAGTACGCACACGTCATATCGAAATAATCCGTTAGCATGGGAAACGCTTTGAGGGAAATACGAATTTGTATTTCGATGGGATAATGTATCGTCTAAAGCGGGACCCACTTTGTCTTGATTGGTTTGGTAAATCTGGACATACATCTTAAAATGTCCAAAGCGCGTGGGGAGCAGATATAATGGCGGCCTACTCCACATGCAAAACAAAGCGTGGCTGTGGAAATGCGACGGGGGTAAAATCTCTAGAAAGAATATAAATTAACACCTCGATTGTCTATCCATTAGAATTATATCTTTCAATCGAATGGGGGAAATATTTTAAATTGTATTACGTGCTTTACTACATAGAATCAACTATTACGTTTGTCTTTTGCAGCTCGCTAAGGATTTGTTGCACCCATCCACCGAAGAGGAGAAGAGAAGTCACAAGAAGAAGCGCCTTGTACAGTGTCCCAACTCATATTTTATGGATGTAAAATGTCCCGGTAAGTTTCTCTCGACTGTGGGAAGTTTTAAACGGTCTTGCCTGCTATATCAGTTTGGGCTCCAATATTTATCCCCTATCTACCAGACCAACGTCCCTATTATGTCTAAATAATGACGTGTGTAGGGCTGTATGTAGTTTAGATTTTGCCTTTATGTGTTGCCCTTTCATTGATCTCTTAGTGAATAGGGTGTCAACTAAGGCATACAGTAACCTTCTAGTTGGCTTTTGAAAGGTGTTAATAGTGATTCCTTTTGACAAGGCCAACTGTAAGAACACTGTGAAATCACATTAATTCTTTTAAAATTGGGAGTAGAACACGTTGAGTGGGGATTTCAACATCTGAATAGAATGTTTCTACTTGTATTACTTCATTATTATAGCTCAATACCTCCTGTAAGTGTGCCCCTCCTAACTTTGGTGTGTGTTTTTACAGGATGCTATAAGATCACCACGGTGTTCAGCCATGCCCAGACAGTGGTGCTGTGTGTTGGGTGCTCCACGGTGCTCTGCCAGCCTACCGGAGGGAAAGCACGACTCACAGAAGGTACCGGCCTCCTTCACGCTTCTCACCATCACACACACGACACCATCACACACACGACACCATCACACACACAACACTGTATATTTTCTACATAGAACTTGACAAGTTCTTGCCTTTATGTGTTGCCTGTTCATTTCTCTCTTAGTGAATGAGGTGTCAACTAAGGCATACAGTAACCTTGTAGTTGTCTTAGAAAGGGATGGTTCAGTGGTTCCTTTTGACGAGACAAACTTCAAGAACAGCAATGTGCAGATCCTCGTGATCTTTAAGTGGTTGCTGGCTGGACCCCCAGGTTCACCTCTGCTGCTGGGGCTCCTTAACGAGCCACAGGGAGCCTCTTATGGTTCATGTTTTACCCAGCATTCCCAGTGTCATGGTAACATGGTTCTTCACCGGGGTTGCTACAGGCAACAACACACTTGGGTCCTATGCGGGCTACTTGCTGTAGTGGCAATGATGTACTAGTCTTGTATACCTTAGTTCTCTTAGTATACCTTGTGTTAACCCTGACTTGGCCCTGTGTTTCTCATTCACTAAGCCACAAGAAGTTTGGTCCAGTTCTAATCCAGTCCTTCTTCTCATACAACTCTGTACCTTGTTTGATCTGGTTGCACATAAAATGAATACTTATTAGTTGGAGATGATCCTATGCTTCAGACCCTCCTCTTATCCCAACAGGGTGTTCATTCAGGAGAAAACAACACTAATCAAGACTGATGAACCCCACCAAGGGGGAGAAGAGACAGGATTGGACTATTGGTTTCAAGTGACTCTGCCAAGTGACGAGTAAGGGGAAAGGGGGCAGAAATGATGTTCTGGAAACTGAAGGAAGGGAAACTGAGTGTGTGTGCGTGAACACAGATGTCCCTGGCCGTGTGAGACAACACTGCATCTCTCCTCCATCTGTCCTTCTCTCTTATTAAAAAAAGTTTAGTTTCTTTTTGTTAAGGAATTCTGTGTCCATGTGTGATTCTGTATCCTGAGCATCTGATAATGGGTGAGACCCAGTATATCTGATCATCACTGATCAATAGCAGCTCTGTGTTGGCGGTCCAGATATGAGCTGAGCTCGGTGAGGGTGAGACTGGTCAGGCAGATGGTCAGCATGGAAACGGGTCCATCACCAGGGGGGATTCTCTTTTGGAGACTTAATCAGATAAAGGCCTTGACAATTATTTGGCTTTGAGGTGTACGTATGCTGACGTGCTTAAGGCCTCTAAGAGTGAATCTAGACAGTGTTGGAGTGCTGAAGTAGACATGTTTAATCCAGGTAGAAGGCAGCCTGGTCCTGACAGGCTCATCTGCTGCTCCAGAGCCAGCGGCGTCTTCGGACGGCCCTGTCAGCGTCTGCAGGCGACATCCTGATCCAGGGAGAGAAGCACGCCGTCTGCCTGCTGACAGACACTGCTGCCACATCACATGTAGTCATTTAGCAGACGCTCTTATCCAGAGACACTTACAGTAAGTACAGGGACATTCCCCCCGAGGCAAGTAGGGTGAAGTGCCTTGCCCAAGGACACATCATTCCTGGCACAGCCAGGAATCGAACCAGCAACCTTCTGATTAATAGCCTGATTCCTTAACCACTCAGCCATTGGTGAGGAGGAGACGAGGTGTTGGCTAAGACGTACCTGAGGTGGCCGGAGGGCTGCGGGGCATGTAGACCACAGGGACCGTCTGTAGGCGTGACAGGATGGAGCTGTACACTAACACAGTAGAGAGAGAGGGAGTTTAATCACAACAGAGTAGAGCAGGCCTCATCAGTGACTTGGGCAGCCATATGTCTGTCCCTGATTAGAAAGAACCAGACAGATTGTAACGTAACACACTAAATAAGAGCTTTAGTTGACTAGAGAAACATGGGTGAGTCATGTGGTCAGAGGGTCCTGGTACTGTGGGGTGAATCTGTACCTATGAACAAGGCAGCAGTGGCGACCAGAACTGCAAACACGGCAAACGTCAAGATGAGCTGGAAATCCACGAGCTGGAGAAGAGGACCTGACTCGAGACGGATCAAATCAGTTTGTCCTGGTGACACACACACACACACATCAGGTGTCTGCAGGGATCTCCTGTGTTCCGTCACTGCTCTGGGCCCTGCTCACCTTTCTCCACACGGTTGTTCGTCACAAAGGTCACCGTGACGACGTGTGTCTGCGGGGTCAGGCGGTTGTAGAGGGTGACGTTGACGGGGCGGGGCAGATCCTGACCCTCCATCCAGGAAGTGGACGGATCGATGGACAGCACAAGGAGGGCGGAGTCATGTTCTGATTGGCTAGGCTCAGACAGCAGTAAGAAGGGACTTTCACAGTGAAACTGAACACAGAAACACACACACACAGAAACAGTTATAAATATGATCAAGCTTATATTGTCCCAAAGCCTAGGCCAGTGTGAGCACACAAGGGTGTGTGTGTGAGGGTGTTAGAGGGTGTGTGTGTGAGGGTGTGTGTGTGAGAGGGTGTGTGTGTGAGGGTGTGAGAGGGTGTGTGTGTGTGAGGGTGAGCGCCCACCCTGAGAGCAGACAGCATGTCCTTGGTGCCCAGGACAGCCAGCTCTGCAGGCTGCTGGCTGGACAGGGAGAGGGACGTCACCGGGCAGTGAAACGCCGGCAGGTAGGGCAGCTGCACCGGGCGTCCGGAGAGAGCGAGGAGAGGGAGAGGAGGGTGGCTCCGCAGGGAGGCGGAGAGAGAGATGGAGAAGGAGAGGGAGGACAGGAGGAGAAGGACAGAGTGGGTCTGGGGGGACACAGAGACACTGCAGCTGTAGGCACCTGGACAGGAGAGAAGGAGGGAGAGAGGGGGGGGAGGAGGGAGAGAGGGAGGGAGGAGGGGGAGAGGAGGGGGAGAGAGGAGGGGGAGAGGGAGAGAGGAAGAGGAGAGAGGGAGGGAGAGGAGGGGGAGAGGAGGGGGAGAGAGGGAGGGAGAGAGAGGAGGGGGAGAGGAGGGAGGGAGAGAGAGGAGGGGGAGAGGAGGGGGAGAGAGGGAGGGAGAGAGAGGAGGGGGAGAGGAGGGGGAGAGGAGGGGGAGAGAGGGAGGGAGAGAGAGGAGGGGGAGAGGAGGGGGAGAGAGGGAGGGGGAGAGAGGGAGAGAACGGAGAGGAGGGGGAGAGAGAGAGGAGGGGGGGAGAGGAGAGGGAGAGAGAGGGAGGGGAGGCAGAGGAGGGAAAGGAGGGGGAGAGAGAGGAGGGAGAGAGGAGGGAGAGAGGGAGAGAGAGAGGAGGGGGAGAGAGAGAGGAGGGCGAGAGAGAGAGGAGGGGGAGAGAGAGAGGAGGGCGAGAGAGAGAGGAGGGGGAGAGAGAGAGGAGGGGGAGAGAGAGAGGAGGGGGAGAGAGAGAGGAGGGGGAGAGCATCTTCATTCATCAGTGACTCGTTCATACGGGGGGAGAGGAGGATGCGTCAGTAGAGTTGTCTCTTCACCGGTGTCGTGGTCGTAGCGTGGCGAGGTGTTGAACACAGCCTGTAATGTGCTGAGCAGGAGGTACGGGGCGATGAAGTGCAAAACACACTGTAACTCCTCCTCTGGATGAAGGCTCTTCTCGATGGCCTCTCTCTGGGACAGAGTGCACTGGGCTGAGAGAGAGACAGAGAGAGAGAGACAGAGAGACAGAGAGAGAGAGAGAGAGAGAGTAAAACATAGGTCTTCATCAACAACTCTAGATAACCTGCTGTGTTGGGGGGGTGTCTGACCAGTGTTGGCCGGGGTGGTGTGCAGGTCCACGGGGACCCTGTACTCTGGAGCCTCTGGCCAGTTGGTCAGGAAGCGATCCTCAGGAGGAGAGAGGGAGGGGATGGCAGGGGGCTCCACAGTCACCTGGCGAAACACCAAACACCATCATGACCTGGAACACAGGGTCCCTCCCTCCCTCCCTCTCCCCTCCCTCTCTACCTCTATTAGGGCCTTCTGTCCTCCCTCCACTTTGTAGAACACAACCACTGTCCCAGAATGCTTTGCCAGCGCAGCCCCTGTTCCTGGGTCTATCTGCAGCACCTGGTCAGACGACACGTACCACTGACCAGGCTGGCCTGGGCGAGAGAGGGAGGGAGAACAGAGTGCTTAGTGCTGTGCGTGTATGTGTGTATGTGTGTGTGTATGTGTGTGTATGTGTGTGTGTGTATGTGTGTGTGTATGTGTGTGTGTGTATGTGTGTGTGTATGTGTGTGTGTGTATGTGTGTGTGTGTGTGTGTGTGTGTGTGTGTGTGTGTGTGTGTGTGTGTATGTGTGTGTATGTGTGTGTGTGTATGTGTGTGTGTGTGTATGTGTGTGTATGTGTGTGTGTGTGTGTGTGTGTGTGTGTGTATGTGTGTGTATGTGTGTGTGTGTGTGTGTGTGTATGTGTGTATGTGTGTGTGTGTGTGTGTGTATGTGCTACCGTGCTCTCCGGTTAGGGCGGTGCTGAAGCAGAGTGTGTCTCCAGGTCTGAGGGTGTGCGGGGGGGCAGAGATGGCCGGGAGCACGGGTAGGGGGGTGTAGTCACTGAGGGAGGGGTTGGTGGAGTCCCCGCTCACCTCCAACACCGTCACACCCTCCCACACCGTCTGAACCACGAACGAGTGACTGTCACAGCCTGGAGTCACCTGGACCAGGTCGTCTCTGTGGAGGGAGAGGACACCTGACAATACTGCTTACACTGGTGATGAGGTGTGTGAGTGTGTTACCTGCTGGTGATGAGGTGTGTGTGTGTGTTACCTGCTGGTGATGAGGTGTGTGTGTGTTACCTGCTGGTGATGAGGTGTGTGTGTGTGTGTTACCTGCTGGTGATGAGGTGTGTGAGTGTGTTACCTGCTGGTGATGAGGTGTGTGAGTGTGTTACCTGCTGGTGATGAGGTGTGTGTGTGTGTTACCTGCTGGTGATGAGGTGTGTGTGTGTGTTACCTGCTGGTGATGAGGTGTGTGAGTGTGTTACCTGCTGGTGATGAGGTGTGTGTGTGTGTTACCTGCTGGTGATGAGGTGTGTGTGTGTTACCTGCTGGTGATGAGGTGTGTGTGTGTGTTACCTGCTGGTGATGAGGTGAGTGTGTTACCTGCTGGTGATGAGGTGTGTGTGTGTGTTACCTGCTGGTGATGAGGTGTGTGTGTGTGTTACCTGCTGGTGATGAGGTGTGTGTGTGTTACCTGCTGGTGATGAGGTGTGTGTGTGTGTTACCTGCTGGTGATGAGGTGTGTGTGTGTGTTACCTGCTGGTGATGAGGTGTGTGTGTGTGTTACCTGCTGGTGATGAGGTGTGTGTGTGTTACCTGCTGGTGATGAGGTGTGTGTGTGTGTTACCTGCTGGTGATGAGGTGTGTGTGTGTTACCTGCTGGTGATGAGGTGTGTGTGTGTTACCTGCTGGTGATGAGGTGTGTGAGTGTTACCTGCTGGTGATGAGGTGTGTGTGTGTGTTACCTGCTGGTGATGAGGTGTGTGTGTGTTACCTGCTGGTGATGAGGTGTGTGTGTGTGTTACCTGCTGGTGATGAGGTGTGTGTGTGTTACCTGCTGGTGATGAGGTGTGTGAGTGTGTTACCTGCTGGTGATGAGGTGTGTGTGTGTGTTACCTGCTGGTGATGAGGTGTGTGAGTGTGTTACCTGCTGGTGATGAGGTGTGTGTGTGTTACCTGCTGGTGATGAGGTGTGTGAGTGTGTTACCTGCTGGTGATGAGGTGTGTGTCTGTGTCGTGTGCGTGGAACTGTTGTCCGAGGTGGTCGTAGCAGAGGGCCCTGACAGTGATGCTCCACCCTAGGGGGAAGGCAGGAAGGCTGGCCCCGCCCACACCGCTGGCCCCGCCCACACCGCCGGCCCCGCCCACACCGCTGGCCCCGCCCACACCGCCGGCCCCGCCCACACCGCCGGCCCCGCCCACACCGCCGGCCCCGCCCACACCGTACAGGGAGGACACGGTTAAGAGGCGTATGAACCACACTGGAGACACCTGCAACACACACACACACACACGCCTCATCACCAACAGGCAACACACACAAACCTGACCACACACGCACATACAGGAATGCGTGTATAGAGACCACACAGACACACACATGCATGCACACACACCCATATCCACACACACACACACAGACCCCACACTAACCCGGACACTGATGAACATGGTCTGGTTGAGGCCACACGTCTCCATAGCAACAACCTCCAACAGGGCCGCTCCTGTGTCCGGCCCCGCCCTGAGAACACCTTGGTCATCCACGGTAACAAGCCCCTCCCCTTTCACACACTGACACAGGGCGTAGCGTACGGGGCAGATGGTGTCTCTGGAGCACACACACACACACACACACATTATGAGCATCCCAACACAAAAGTACAATAAACATGACCATAAAAGAGTAGATGACATGTTAAACACTGACTTGTTGCTTTGTAAAGCGTAGTGAGAGTTAGGGGACATGAGGATTGATCTGGAGGTGCCAACTGCTAGCTGCATCTCCTGGAACACCTGACACAGGGAGAGATAGAGAGAGAGACCACAGAGGTCATGTGATGTTCAGAGAGAGAGAGAGAGAGAGACAGGGACAGAGAGAGAGAGAGACAGGGACAGAGAGAGAGAGAGAGAGTCACCACAGAGGTCATGTGATGTATCTTAAGCAGTGTTGTTTCTACCAGTATCTGTATCTCATCTGTGAGCTGCTGGGGGCTGTCAATGGTGTGATTGGCCAGTTGAACTGTCACTCTTAGGCTGGTTCTGCCTGCTGCACACGCCCTCACCAACACAGAGAAACCATGAGCAGCGGACACCGTCACACCTGCCTGCAACACACACACACACACACACACATCTCAAACACACTTACACAACCCTAACAAACAAGAGAGACATTGTGGAGTGAAGCAGCAAGCTGGCTCTCTGAGTGTGTGTGTGTGTCTCACCTGTGTGTGTCTAGCCTGTATCTCCAGTACTCCCAGTTTCCCCAGGCTCCAGTGGAACAGCAGTCCACTGCCCAGAGCCAGTGGAGTCTGGCTGCTGTCAGTGCCCATCACATACACTGGTATCTGTACACACACACACACACACACACACACACAAGAAATGTGTCTTACTTCCCCCCCAAAAAATAGTCAACAACGGAGGCGATAGAGGAGAAGGTCTGTGTGTGTGTCTCCTACCTCCGTTCCTACAGACAGTCTGACGAGAGGCGCCTGGATCCTGACCCCTGTGAGGTTAAACACCTCCACCTCCACCTCATCCTGACCAGAGATGGTACAGTCCACACATCAACCCCCCAGAGATGGAACAGTCCACACATCAACCCCCCAGAGATGGTACAGTCCACACATCCTTCACTCAGGTACAAGTACAGATACTCATGTTTAAAAGACTGTTAAAAGTTGAAGTACTGACTATGCTTTTTCACTCAAGTTAAAGTAAATAAATGTGGGCTCTGACATATACTCAAGTAAAAAGTAGCCATTACTACTACCTGTTGGACCTCACATCATCACTTATAAAAAAAAATATTGTTCTTATTGCCTTCTGCCTTGCTCCATGGTAGCTTCGTAATACTAGCTTACATTTGTTGTGTGATAGAAACGTTTTTTAGAAAATAATAATAAATTAAAAAATCTACCTTTCCAAACTTTTTTTCGAAACTTTTTTCCCCCAAAATATTTTTTCAACCTTTCAAAACCAAGTTTACCAAACCTTTTTCCCAAACTTTGCGTGTGTACCTGTGCGAAGGTCAGCAGTGCTCCTGTGTCCTGGGTGACAGTCTGTAAAGCCCCTCTGACTTTGACCACACCCACTGCCAATCCACGCACCAATCCCGTATCTGTCACCATGGCGATGCGGCTATTACTCACAGAGAACCCCACACTGGACTGGGGATGGGGGCCCCCCTCCCACCTCACCTGGTCACACAGGGAGGACGGCAGGCGTGTGTGTGTGTGTCCTCACATGCAACCCTTTGATAACCAGGTTTCCCAAACACTGCTACAGCCAGCACCCAGCCCCAACACTGGCTGGGTGAGTCTAACATCAAGTATGTGTGTGTGAGTGTGTGTGTATATGTGTGTGTGTGAGTGTGTATCTCTGTGAGTGTGTGTGTGTACCTGCCGTACGCTGCCCCGCCCCAGTGCCAGGCTGCGGGGCTGCAGGGTGAAGGTGGGGTACACCTGCAGCTGTCTGTGTGACGACGTACGGACACGCCCACCGCTGTCTACTGCAGACAGGTGCAGGCTGGCCACGCCCACCGCCACGCCCTGGACACGGAAACCCACAGACACACTGTCCAGCGGCCCTGCAGGTCTACACACACACACATTTTGCAGCATATTAACATAAAATATGACTGGAACTGTACCTAAATGTCCTTTTAACCAAATTAAAATGTTAATGTAATGAACACACACACACACGTGCACGAACACACACACGTGCACAAACACACACCCAGACACACTTACTCTACAGTGACGATGGGGGAGGAAGGAGTTAGTCTGAGGTGCATCATGGGAAGGTAGCCATACAGGAAGGGCTGTTGGTTAGAGTCTAGAACACGCACTCGTACCAGGGCACTGTGCCCTATCTCCACCTGACACACACACACAGAGGCACACACATGGTTAATACATTTTGAGGCAGCTGCATATGGGTGCTGTTTTAAGGAAGGCACACTCACAATGTCAACAAAGTCGATCTGGAAGTCTGTGATGTCAGAGATGGCGAGGGAGGTCAGGGCGGGGTGAGGTGAGGTCACACAGAGGTCGTAGGCCAGGAGGGAGGAGAGGCCAGGCTGAAGAGGAGAGACCTGAGGAACAACACACACACAGACACACACGTCAGTGAGTTAGGATTGTGTGTGTGTGGGTCAGGGTGTGTGTGTTTGGGTCAGGGTGTGTGTGTTTGGGTCAGGGTGTGTGTGTGTGGGTCAGGGTGTGTGTGTGTGGGTCAGGGTGTGTGTGTTTGGGTCAGGGTGTGTGTGTGTGGGTCAGGGTGTGTGTGTGTGGGTCAGGGTGTGTGTGTTTGGGTCAGGGTGTGTGTGTGTGGGTCAGGGTGTGTGTGTGTGGGTCAGGGTGTGTGTGTTTGGGTCAGGGTGTGTGTGTGTGGGTCAGGGTGTGTGTGTGTGGGTCAGGGTGTGTGTGTTTGCCACCTGTATCATGTTGCTGTGCTCCAGGTAGGTGATGTGTGCCAGTTTTCTGTCCTGCAGTCGAACCAGGAAGTATCCTGAACCCTGAACCACTGTCAGATTCTCCTGGAGAGAGAGACAGAGTGAGGAGGAGGTAAACAGAGAGAGGGAGAGAGAAAGAGAAAGTAAATCCATACATTTAGTGTGTGTTTCCCATACCCGGATGAGATGTGTGTGTGTGTGTGTGGTTCTCACGGTGACGTCAGGATGGTTGTACAGGGTCACAGCTCTCCTGCTCCACCTCAGGTCCTGCACTAGTCTGAGACGCACTGACCACACCAGAGGAGACGGCCACATGTCCTGCAGGACACAGGGTCACTACACACACACCATACACACAAACACACTACACACACACACCATGCACACACACACACACACACCATACACACACCATGCACACACACACCATACACACACCATGCACACACACACCATACACACAAACACACTACACACACACACCATGCACACACACACCATACACACACACACCATACACACACCATGCACACACACACCATACACACACCATGCACACACACCATACACACACCATGCACACACACACCATACACACACCATGCACACACACACCATACACACACCATGCACACACACCATACACACACCATGCACACACACACCATACACACACCATGCACACACACACACACACACCATACACACACCATACACACACCATGCACACACACACCATACACACACACACACAGACAGCGTGACAGACATGAGGAACACGTGCGTACCTGAGCAGGTGTGAGGGCCACTGCTACGGTCACTGTCCCCGTGTGTCCGTGAGGGACGAGCCCCTGGCGACCTGACGCACACAAACACCCCACACCTTTCACTCATCACTACTGAAACACCCCACACCTTTCACTACTGAAACACCCCACACCTTTCACTACTGAAACACCCCACACCTTTCACTACTGAAACACCCCACACCTTTCACTACTGAAACACCCCACACCTTTCACTACTGAAACACCCCACACCTTTCACTACTGAAACACCCCACACCTTTCACTACTGAAACACCCCACACCTTTCACTACTGAAACACCCCACACCTTTCACTACTGAAACACCCCACACCTTTCACTACTGAAACACCCCACACCTTTCACTCATCACTACTGAAACACCCCACACCTTTCACTACTGAAACACCCCACACCTTTCACTACTGAAACACCCCACACCTTTCACTCATCACTACTGAAACACCCCACACCTTTCACTACTGAAACACCCCACACCTTTCACTACTGAAACACCCCACACCTTTCACTCATCACTACTGAAACACCCCACACCTTTCACTACTGAAACACCCCACACCTTTCACTCATCACTACTGAAACACCCCACACCTTTCACTCATCACTACTGAAACACCCCACACCTTTCACTACTGAAACACCCCACACCTTTCACTCATCACTACTGAAACACCCCACACCTTTCACTCATCACTACTGAAACACCCCACACCTTTCACTACTGAAACACCCCACACCTTTCACTCATCACTACTGAAACACCCCACACATTTCACCCATCACTAATGAAACATCCCACACATTTCACTCATCACTACTGATCATGATGAAGGTCGGGTTATCTAGCAACCTTCTCCTGGGAGGGTTAGAATATAAATGTTTCTTTTTACAGGATACATACACAGTTCAACCCCCTTTCTAATTTTCTTATTTCTACTCTTTATCTGATTTAGATCCTGGATACATGAACTCCTTTGTGACCCCGCTAGCCCCAGGTCATCCCAACAAGACGCAGTGACATTCATGCTACACGCATCATTTTGCAAACACCCACATTCACACACACACTCCACTGTGTTTATAGTTTGTGCTACACATGACCGACTGCACAGTTTGAAGAGTAATGAAACATGGATAATGCACACACACACACACACACACACACACAGAGTGAGGCTGACCGCTGGTTGTGTGTGTGTGTGAGGACAGGGACAGCAGTGAGGGGTTGGAGCAGATCCACTCCAGTGAGCAGGAGCTGAAGTTGTCAAACTGCACCCCCTGCTGGTCAAACACCGCTAACTGCAGCTCTGCCTTCCTGCTGCTGGAGATGGAGAGCTGGCGAAGGAGAGAGGAGAGAGGGAGGAGGGGAGAGGAGGGGGGAGGAGAGAGGTGAGAGGGAGGAGGGGAGAGGAGGGGGGAGGAGAGAGGTGAGAGGGAGGAGGGGAGAGGAGGGGGGAGGAGAGAGGTGAGAGGGAGGAGGGGAGAGGAGGGGGGAGGAGAGAGGTGAGAGGGAGGAGGGGAGAGGAGGGGGGAGGAGAGAGGTGAGAGGGAGGAGGGGAGAGGAGGGGGGAGGAGAGAGGAGAGAGGGAGGAGGGGAGAGGAGGGGGGAGGAGAGAGGAGAGAGGGAGGAGGGGAGAGGAGGGGGGAGGAGAGAGGTGAGAGGGAGGAGGGGAGAGGAGGGGGGAGGAGAGAGGTGAGAGGGAGGAGGGGAGAGGAGGGGGGAGGAGAGAGGTGAGAGGGAGGAGGGGAGAGGAGGGGGGAGGAGAGAGGTGAGAGGGAGGAGGGGAGAGGAGGGGGGAGGAGAGAGGAGAGAGGGAGGAGGGGAGAGGAGGGGGGAGGAGAGAGGAGAGAGGGAGGAGGGGAGAGGAGGGGGGAGGAGGGGGGAGGAGAGAGGTGAGAGGGAGGAGGGGAGAGGAGGGGGGAGGAGAGAGGTGAGAGGGAGGAGGGGAGAGGAGGGGGGAGGAGAGAGGTGAGAGGGAGGAGGGAAGAGGAGGGGGGAGGAGAGAGGTGAGAGGGAGGAGGGGAGAGGAGGGGGGAGGAGAGGTGAGAGGGAGGAGGGGAGAGGAGGGGGGAGGAGAGAGGTGAGAGGGAGGAGGGGAGAGGAGGGGGGAGGAGAGAGGTGAGAGGGAGGAGGGAAGAGGAGAGAGGTGAGAGGGAGGAGGGAAGAGGAGGGGGGAGGAGAGAGGTGAGAGGGAGGAGGGGAGAGGAGGGGGGAGGAGAGAGGTGAGAGGGAGGAGGAAGAGGAGGGGGGAGGAAAGAGGTGAGAGGGAGGAGGGGAGAGGAGGGGGGAGGAGAGAGGTGAGAGGGAGGAGGGGAGAGGAGGGGGGAGGAGAGAGGTGAGAGGGAGGAGGGGAGAGGAGGGGGGAGGAGAGAGGTGAGAGGGAGGAGGGGAGAGGAGGGGGAGGAGAGAGGTGAGAGGGAGGAGGGAAGAGGAGGGGGGAGGAGAGAGGTGAGAGGGAGGAGGGGAGAGGAGGGGGGAGGAGAGAGGTGAGAGGGAGGAGGGAAGAGGAGAGAGGTGAGAGGGAGGAGGGAAGAGGAGGGGGGAGGAGAGAGGTGAGAGGGAGGAGGGGAGAGGAGGGGGGAGGAGAGAGGTGAGAGGGAGGAGGGAAGAGGAGGGGGGAGGAGAGAGGTGAGAGGGAGGAGGGGAGAGGAGGGGGGAGGAGAGAGGTGAGAGGGAGGAGGGAAGAGGAGGGGGGAGGAGAGAGGTGAGAGGGAGGAGGGGAGAGGAGGGGGGAGGAGAGAGGTGAGAGGGAGGAGGGGAGAGGAGGGGGGAGGAGAGAGGTGAGAGGGAGGAGGGGGGAGGAGAGAGGTGAGAGGGAGGAGGGGAGAGGAGGGGGAGAGACATAGACATCATGCTGCAGGACATAGTCTCAATAAGGAAGCTAGTTGGTGAGATATCTGTTTGGGACACCAAGTTAACCAAACAAGGGTGTGTTCTGTGTGCTTGGTGAAATCCTATTGACACTATTCTACTATTTTCTATGCATTCTGTTTTATTGTATTGTATAATATTGTATTTTTTGGTGTTCTATTGGAATATAGATCACTTACTGGAATCTCCCTGAACAGCCTGAAGTTAATTAATTTTCAAAGAAAGTGTGTGAAAACCAGAAAAGCAGGTTCTAATCAACATGTCTGTGCATGTGTGTGTGTGTGTGTGTGTCTGTGTGCGTGAGAAGGTGTGTGTGTGTGTGTGTTTCCTATATGCAGCACCTCTCTTCTCTCTCTCTCTCTGGAAAACCCCCTCTTACACGACCACACTTAAGGGGTTGCTATAGAAACATCACTTTTAGAGGACAACTGCAAGTAATCAGAGTGCCAAGCAGGTACATGTGTGTCTGACAAGAAGAGAAAGAGAGGAAGACAGGGAGAGAGGAGCAGGTATAGAGTGCAGGAGGGGGAGAGGGAGAGAGGAGCAGGTATAGAGTGCAGGAGGGAGAGAGGGAGAGAGGGAGAGAGGAGCAGGTATAGAGTGCAGGAGGGAGAGAGGGAGAGAGGGAGAGAGGAGCAGGTATAGAGTGCAGGAGGGAGAGAGGGAGAGAGGAGCAGGTATAGAGTGCAGGAGGGAGAGAGGGAGAGAGGAGCAGGTATAGAGTGCAGGAGGGAGAGAGG
>NC_085024.1:21721414-21739384 GCF_963692335.1 Osmerus eperlanus
CCCCCTCCAGCAGGACCACATCCCCCCTCCGGCCAGCTTCCTCCAGGGACAGGATGTGACGAGGAGAAGAGTATCCCGCCTCCGAGAACCGTACAAACCTGTAGGGGTAAACAGCACACGCTCACGCACCGACGCCATGGAGGTTGTAACGACCATGACGTTCAGATCTCTCCCGTTTCATTCTGCATCCACCGCTCCTCGCCTGCCTCACCTCGTGATGTCTGCTGTGTCTGCATCCTTGACTGACACCCACTGAAACTGCAGCCCTGCAAGACTACTGAAGGTGTTTCCTAACACAGAAAGAGGAAGAATGACAGAGAAAGTGTCAGAGAGAGAGACACAGTGTGAGAGACAGGAGATGACTGACAGATGTCTGTCAGAGTATTTAAGAACCGAGGTATATCACGCCTGTGATCGATTAATCTTACTATCCTATAATTTCTGAATCTATACCCCCTATACTGTATTTATATTGTATAAATACATATTTACACCCACATTTTCATGATTTACTCTGAGTTGTATCCATAATTCACTTTCTCTCACTTTGTTACCTCCGCTTACCCCTAGGGATTTGTGTACCCCCAGTTATACTGGATTGTCAGAATAGAAGGCTTATTAATAGATGTACTGCAGCTGAGAACTTATCAAGGGCAGGCACCTCCTGAGTCCAGCGCCACAACGGACAACTGGAGGGGCGGGTCGTCCGTGAACAGCTGGCGTGTCGTCGTGACAACACGAATCTGGTGAATGTGATCGATGTGGACGTCGCAACGCAGTGTGTGGCCTGTGACTGGGAGGAAGTGGGGGGAGGTCAGAATACACTGCCTATTCACAAAGACCTAACAGCCTTCTTATCCTCTCTGTCTGTGTTTCTTAGGCCTCTCTCTCACAAGGACTCTGTCCTCCTTTTTCTACTGGCCCCTCTCTCTCTCTTTATCCCCCTTCCTCTCTATCTCTCTTCTCTTGCTTCTGGTCTTACCAGTGTCTTGGCCCTGTATGAGGCTGGCCCCACGGCCGGTCTCCAGTGGAGTGTGTGACAGGCTGGACACTAGTGCCTGCTGGCTACAGGCAGAAGACTGAAGGAGGGAGGGAGGCTTGGCCGCAGAGAGTGGCTGGACACTGACTGCATCGGGTTTTGAAGACAGCCTGAAAACGATGCATATAAACACATCTGAAATTCTGTTGCAGTTGAGACGCATTCAAACGAACGCATGTCTACTCATGACATAACTTGTCCATCGGTGTAATAAAGAGTATTGTAGCGTCGTTAATCGTTAAATGAGCTATTTGGGGAAGAGTGATCCTTCACTCACCATGTGTAACAACCTCTTTCTACTGTCAGAGTAAAATCGACATGGACCTCAGTGGAACGGGGCAACAGTAATTTCGGAACATTCAACTTCGTGCACTGACTCAAGGCAATAACAGTTAAAGTAAAAATCAAAAGTTGACATATTACTCTTGATTTAAAAACAAGTCTTGCCATTATCCTATAAATACATTGTCAGTTTACAATATTTCGAATATATTCAAACGCTTCTTTTGAGCCGTTCCTCGTCGATGTCAACAGCGTGTTCGATTGTTTACATGTCGTGGTCGGCAAGCTAGCACAGCAGCTAGCAACCGACAGAAACGTAAAGTAAAATTAGTTGTGTCACATATAGCTAAAAAGTTTGATATGACTCGATTTAACTTGTTAGTGCTAAATATATTCCCCCAGCAAAACAGTATGGTAACAAGAAGATATGTTGGCTACGCTAATTGTCAAAAACTGAATTTGAGCTATAGAATGATGGAAGGGATGGCAGGAGGATGAAATGACGTTCAGGTACAGTAATGTACCAGTACCAAAGTTCATTCTCAGGCGAAAATCTATTAATAAATATATAAAACAAGAGAACACGGACAACAAGGACAGCACACAGACACGGTTATGTTATATAGATATATACTTTAATAATTCTCTCTGGTAAAATAAAATTACAAAATAATTTCAACCTCAAACGCATAAACCTCCCTTTTCCGTAAATTTATTATTAAAGTTTTTAGTAATACATTTATCATAATTGTCATAACAATGAGAAGAATACTATAGTATAATAATATTAGATATATCAGCTAACTGCGTCTAATCGTAATGGTAGAAAAGACTAAAAGCAATACAAAGCTAGGTTAAGTAACAGCTTAATTTACAATATTCCAAGCATATGTAGTTCAGTATTCCGGCCACAGGATGTCGCTATAAGACAATTTCAAAATGGTCTCCATAGAAATAGATAACTGTTTAGTCTCTTTTCCCATCACAACACTGTCATTATTCTCTCAGATTCTCTTCCATTATTCCACGCCTTTCATGAGCAACTGTACTTTCAAATCAGTGTGATGCTTAATCAAGTTTATGTTCTTTATTTGTCGATTACACGTCCATCTTTTCTCTCTGGCTCTGAAAGGTATTGTCCATTAAGCAATAAGCCCACTTCCAGATTCTCGGTTATTCCCTTAAAATCAGGGTCAGGAGATTTGCAACGCCTCTGTCCATCTCTGGTCCCTGGTGACAGGTCTTCTGTATTGGTAGTTCATTTGAGAGAGAGAGCACTTTGGTAGCAAAGATTGTGTGTGTATATAAGTGTGTGTCTGTGTGTGTGTGTGTGTGTGTGTGTTTAATGTTAGTTAAACGTATATGTGTGTATGCTGTGTGTATGCGTGTGCATGTGAGAGCGTGTGTCTAGTGTCACATGCATGTGTTTGTTGGCCCAAGTGTGTTTTATAAATGTACAGTACATTCAACATAACAGTAGTTAGTTGTTTGGAAACGTGGGCTTATATATGGCAGCAGTATTCCGTTGGAGCGACACCGTCATGTGTCAGCATGGAGTCTAAATTGCTCGGCAGTGAATTCTTTTTCAATTTGATTTAGTGCATTGTGGCTTGGCAGTACAGGCTTGTATCGTGATCTAGTGCATTGTCGTTTAAGTTATAGGTACTTGTGACAGATTGTGTATGTGTTTGTATATATGTGTGTACATTGCATGAAAGCTGTGTTGACAACAAGAGTTGCATGTTATGTGCAAAATGTCGGGTGTGTATCAACGTTAAGTGTCCTATTGTGTGTGTGTGTGTGTGCCACTAGTTTGTATCGTGGTCATATTGATTAAACCTCTAGTTAAAGGGATGCTCGTTAACACACAATTAGCAGTTAGATAGAAAATACATTTCAAGGATAAAAAGTCATTGTCATTAATTCCTGATGGATGCAAACAGAGAGAGGATGAAATGAGAGACATTTTCTTGTAATTAGAGTGGATTCCATTTAAGAATACTGCGTTCATCTCATTATTCCTCATTCTTTCCCGCTACCACTTCCTGTTCTACACCATCTCTGTGTGTTGTCTCTCCAGCGCACACTGACAATCTAACCTAACTCCTTTTTTTATCTCTCTATCTACACTTCCTAGTATCTTCAAAAGTCCTCCTCATCCTTATCTGCCATTCAGAAAGTGCAATTACTTCCTTCCTCCATCCCTAATCCGTCTCTTAACTCTCCTCCCCCTTTCTCATCTATCAACCATCTCTATCGACTCTACCTCCACTTCTCAGCAGATTGTTTCTAGTCCCATCTTCTCTCTTTCCTTCTTCATCCTCCTATCCTCCTCTTCATCCTCTATAGCAGGAGGTACTGGTGTTAGGATCCTTCCTCCATCCTTCCCCCTCTTCCCTCTTCACTCTCTTTCCTCCCTCCATCCATCCCTCCCTCCCTCGCTGTTCTCTCTTTCCTCTATTTCCTTAGCAGCCAGGGGGGCCAGTGTTAGAACATGGACTAGTCTCCTCGCTCCCCTCTAGTGTTTGCACTGGCTGGGCTGCCTGTTGTGTGTCTAGGACCAAGACAGGGGCTGAGGCTGAGGCTGGGGCTGGGGCTGTGCCAGGTGACAGGACAGGGGCTGGAGGCGGGGCCTGGGTCTGGGCTGTTGCCAGTGGAGCTGGGGTCAGTGGAACCATGGTGCCAGCCCCACCTCTCCAGTCCCGGGCATCCCTCTCTCGGAGCAGGTGGAGGAGGGCGGCGTGCTGGGCGCTGAGGGTGGCCGACAAGTGGGCAGGCAGGGCTGTGAAGCCGGCGGTGAGCTGCTCCACTCTCTGCTCCAGAGACAGCATCTGACGCTCCAGGTCCTCGCTGCGGTCGTTCAGCTCCGACATCAGCTCGTACATCACGCTCTGCATCTGGGAGGGGCCACAGGGGGGGGGGGGGGGTCATGGCCTATGTACCTAGGTAACACCCTTATGTGGGGGCAGTTACATCACTTATAGTAATAACAGTGTCCATGTCTTTTTGTCTTTGTTCTGGAACAACCAACGTTGCGGTCCAATAAACGTTCTTGAATTGAATTAGGAGAGAGCTGTGGTCGGTTAGCAACAGCGACAGAAGGAGAGAGAGAGAATGATAGAGATAAAGAGAGAAAGAATGATGGAGAGATAAAGAGAGAGAGAATGATGGAGAGATAAAGAGAGAGAGAATGATGGAGATATAAAAAGAGAGAGATAGAGAGTAGAAAGAGCAAGTGTTAGACAGGAAACCCTGGATGTGGGCGTTATCATAAAAGAGGAGAGGAGAGAGAGAGAGAGACGGCGTGTCCCTTGCCCATCGTCATAGCAGCCGTAACCATGGTAAACTCACAAGTGGCCGATTGAGATGGAATCATCAGAAAATATGTGGGGCACAAACACATGCCCTCACACACACCCACACATCCACACACACACGTCCACACACACACACGTTCACACACACACACGTCCACACACACACACGTCCACACACGTCCACACACACACACGTCCACACACACACACGTCCACACACACACACGTCCACACACACACACGTCCACACACACGTCCACACACCCACAAATACACACCCATCCCCGCACATAGAGACAACCACTCACACATATACGCAAACACACATCATAGACACACAGAGAAACACAAGACTCCCACAAATAATCACACACAAACATTTGCACACACACTATTGTCACACACACACACAAACAGCAGATACAAATTCTCCCTCATACACCCACACAGGAACAAACAGACAGGAGAGCGCCCCTCCCTCCTCTCCTCCTCGCTCTCTCACCCAGTCATCCCTCTTCTAACACTTGTTCTGGTTGCTAGGAGACCCAAAGCCACGGAAACAGGCAGGGTCAGCATGGAAACAGAGGAATACTGATATATATCAGGGCGCAGGTATGTGTTTTGGTCCGGACTTAAAGGTATTGTCCATGTTGTTCTGTATGCGTGTGTGTGACAGTGTGTGTGCGTGTGGTTGTGTGTGTGTGTGTGGTTGTGTGTGTGTCACCTTTGACAGATCCACCAGTGTGTTGGCCTGATCGCTCAGCTTTCTCTGCTCCATCTTCACACTGCGTAATCTGCAACACACACATCACAGAACAGTCAGACAGGCTTTCACCTTAGCAACCATGGAGGGAGGGTACACTGTTGCTACAGCAGTGAGTTGGCATTAACAGAAGGAGTCTGTGTGTGAGCCTCCACTAGCTTAGCATGGTGGGCGTGTGTGTGTGTCCGTCTGTCTGTCTGTCTGTCTGTGTGTGTGTGTGTGTCTGTGTCTGTGCAAGTGGGTCTGTGTGTCTGTGTGTGTGTGTCTGTGCAAGTGGGTCTGTGTGTGTGTGTGTGTCTGTGTGTGTGTCTGTGTCTGTGCAAGTGGGTCTGTGTGTCTGTGTGTGTGTGTCTGTGCAAGTGGGTCTGTTTGTGTGTGTCTGTGTGTCTGTCTGTGTGTGTCTGTACATGTGGGTCTGTACATGTGGGTCTGTACATGTGGGTCTGTGTGTGTGCGTGTGTGTGTGTGTGTGTGTGCGTGTCTCACTGGTGGATGGCCTGCAGGAACTTCCTCTGATGTTTGCGGACTCTGGAGTGGTCGATCTTCTTCTGCAGTTTGGTGTGTTTGTAGATGAGCCAAGTCTCCCTCAGAACGTTGGCTGCTGCGTTCTTTATCTGCACGCAAACAATCGCAGCACGGCGTTAGCAACAGGTAGCCCCTGGAAACCTAGCACGGCAACAGGTCTAACCCCACCCCCCACCCCTCAGCCTCCATCTCCAGCTATCTCTCTCTTTCTCTCTCTCCTCTTGTTCTTAGTCTGATCTGTCCTCTGTTCCACCTCACACAGACAAAACATCGTTCCTCTGTCATGAGAAGAATAATGGGCTTCATTCTCTCTCTCTCACCCTCTCTGTATTTCTCTCTTCATCTCTCTCTCTCTCTCTCTCTCTCTCTTTCTGTCTCACACACAAACACTCTCATGCGCACACACACACTTTTCCGATGCTATTCATGCTAAAATTAACAACCGTATCTTCGGGATGGGCCATCAGTGTGAAATGAGAAGCGTGTTTGTGTGGTAAGGTGACACACGCAGACCCCAGTGGGCTGTGACTGCAGGGCTGCAGAGACCCCAGTGGGCTGTGACTGCAGGGCTGCAGAGACCCCAGTGGGCTGTGACTGCAGGGCTGCAGAGACCCCAGTGGGCTGTGACTGCAGCTGATTGCAGCTGGGACAGACAGAGCAGTAATTATAATATCCCTTTAATTTGTACATTTGTAATTATGTGAGGCTTTGTGAGGCTGTAATTTTTCCACAGGGATCAATACTGTACTTCTCAACTCTAGTCTACTCTAATATACTCTACTCTGTTCTACTCTAATATACTCTACTCTATTATACTCTCCTCACTCATCACATTGCTCTTTAGACCTATCCAATGTGCTCGATTTTGACCCTGTGCAATGTAATGCACATTGTTTTCATCCGAACACAATCTAGGGTGTTCCACTCATAAACATAACAAAGAGTAGATGCCACATTGGCTGCTGGGCGCGAGAATTGCGGCCGCCATCTTGGACCGGGCATAGGCATACTCCTAGTTGTGTAGCAGCAGAATAAACAAGATGCCAGCACTGTGCAGCATATTCCTGCTCAAATCGGCGGACCATCACAAACCGGGCTCGGGGGATTACTTTTCACAAGTAACATATAACATTACCGTACTATTGGTTGTATTTTGTGAATAGAATAACCATGTCCTGTATCATAGCTACATGTATGACCTTTGCAGCATAAAAAAACTTGTGAAAATCAGTTCGGTATTCAGTGAGGTATGATTAATTAAATGCGCTGACAGCTCATTGCCCCAGCCAAACAGATTACACTGAGTGGAGCGGGTGCCCGTTCCAAGATGGCGGCCCCACGGCTCGTCAGCGCCAGTAGGCAGTAGCGGTCGATGCAGCGTCTACTCTTTATTATGTCTATGGTTCCACTTCCCAGGGTGTTGGTTCACCGCAACAGCGCCCCCTAACCCGTTGTTTAAGAATCTACCTGTTGAGCTTGACGCCTGGAAGAGGAACAAGGGGAGGAGGGCCAATGCACTGAGACAAGTGTGTTCTCTCACCTGGCTCATGAAGCCAGTGTGGTGCCTGAGCTCCAGAGAGCCTGCACCCCTGGATATCACGCTGCCTACAGTTCAGTACGCTTCCTGTTTCGTTCTGAAGGTTGCTGTGCAATTAAGACCCAGGGGTTTGGCATGAGCCTCTGGGAGAGGAGTGGGAGTGAGCTGTACCGCAGAACAAGGGGAGAGGAGAGGGAATCTGAGAGGACATCAACTGAATGAGAGACTTCAAAGAGAGGCAGAGAAATGAACAAAGAACAGTTATCCCGCGTCGCAGGAGCATAAAGGAGGCTGCGATCCCTATAATCAGCACATGTCCACCGCAGTCAAGGGCTGTTCACAGGCACACACACACACACACACGTGGATACACACACACGTGGATACACACACATACACACACATGGATACACACACACACACACAACATGGGTTCAGAAAGCAGCAGCACTTTGGTATCAATGTCAACGGTTTTTTAAACGAGTCAGAAGACAAACGGTGTCATTGGCCAAATTTCGGACTCTTAGACTTCGGAAAACTGATACACCATGTCGCTCCCTGTCCCCACATCTGTGTGCTGTTGCCACCATAATGTCACACGGAGGTCAAAATCCATAACAAATGTCACATCATTATCGCATTATAATGTAGGCTACTTAATATCTTGTCACAACCCGTTTGCAACACTTCGCAAGCGTCACGTCACGTTCAAGACAGCTACTCCTAAAGTCCGAGACCCCAGGTGCAGAAGGCACCTGCAGGCTGACCACAGTTCATAGGCCATTCTGGTGTCTTCTGAGGCATGATAACATTTCGGGCTGTTAGAAGGAATATACAGCGTACCATTAGTAAATTGAAATGTCAAATCCCACTTATCAAATCACAGCCAGAGATAAAAGCATGTGATAAACAGAGAGGTTACTTTTAGACTGAATCTCCCCACAAATAAACCCACCATTAAGTCCTTGGCTTCGGCTAGGATCATCTCATTACACAGTGCCAATCATGTGTCTCCACCACCCCCACCCTTGCTTTTTAGAAGGAAGCTAGCAAATTTGTCTGAATCCTTCCAGAGGGTGTGTGATTTGCTTCAGACTCTGAGCTATGACAAAACACCTATCAGGGGGAACAAATGAACTGGGGTTACGATTCACTCAGGAGCTCCTTTGAGGCAGACAAGCTCCATCATGCACGGCTGAAGCCTTTGAAAGGAAGAATGAAGTAATGTCTACAGTATACGTGAGAGAACAGCAGCCATGTGTTTTCCATCTCCTGGCTTATACAGGTTTCTGAACTCTGACCCTATCTGCTGTGTGTGAGTGTATGAGAGTGTGTGTGTGTGTGTGACTGTATGTGTGTGTGTGTGTGTGTGAGTGTTTGAGAGTGTGTTGTGTATGTGTCTGTAAGTGAGTGGTATGTGTGTGTGAGTGTGTGTGTGTGTGTGAGGGAGTCAGGTGGCTGAGCGGTTAGGGAAGAGGGCTAGTAATCTGAAGGTTGCCAGTTCGATTCCCGGCTGTGCAAAATGACGTTGTGTCCTTGGGCAAGGCACTTCACCCTACTTGCCTCGGGGGAATGTCCCTGTACTTACTGTAAGTCGCTCTGGATAAGAGCGTCTGCTAAATGACTACATGTAAATGTGTGTGAGAGAGAGAGTAATCAAAGGGTAGATGCCAAACAAACATCAAGGGGCCAAGCACAGGGTCACTGGAAAAACACTGGACCTAAACACTGTGCCTTTGGCCTCCACTAATAGGCTAAGGATTCAAACATTGATTAGAATTTAATTGACATGCTTGTTAATCTTGTGAAAGAAGACCCATTCACATGGGTGCAGTCTGGGATTGGTTGAAACCGGGAAGGAGGAGGAGGGGGGGAGTTCATCTCCACGACAACAGGTTAGCAGTGCTCTCATGCCGTTCTTCAAAGCCAGGCGAGACTGCGTTGCCATGGAACAGAGGAATCTCTGTCTTAACACAAAGTGGTTTGAATCTACTTTATTTTAGATTCTTGCAACTTCGTTACACAAACAAACAGTTGTCCACTCTGAATGTTTAATTGTTTCATGTTTTGGGTTTCATCAAAGGGAGACTGAGCCAACTGAATTATAAGTTCTGCTGATTAAACGTCTTGTTGAGACAACCAGATGAAAGCAACCGAATTTAACTGACTTAGTTATTACTTTAAACTTCTTGGTTCTAGTTGGTGTTTCCACAAAATGTTTTCAACTTAAAGAAGCCAACTCTGCCAGGTTATTAGTATTTTCAAGTCGTCATATTCTAGAAGGAGTCTCCTTGACATTGTACAGAGGTGCCCTTTTCTGCTTCGGCTGAAACACAGATGTTTGTCTCCGACCTGTTGGCCCACTCTATAACCTCTTAGTTCACTCGACTAGAAACAATGTCTTAGATCAACATTCTACCAACATTTCCTCAACTTCCTTTACCACCAAAATATGACGTGTACTCCCAACAGAAAGCATGTGCTCCTCACTTGTGCCCACACACGCTTGGCCTGCGATCCATCTCCAGGGGAGCAGAGGACTCGAATCTAAGAACAGATTTAGTTGGAGTGGAGCACAGAGTCTCCCTCCCTCCTTGTCAATACTCTATCTGAAATTATTGATCACCCCTAGTCCCAGACCACTTGATACACTGCAGCCATAACGTACCCTACATATTTGATATGGGAGCTATTTTTGAAACTTGGGTCTTTTGACTGCATGAAAAATTGAAAAGGAGCGGGGGGAGGGAGGGACTGGGGGAGGGAGGGATGGAGGGGGAGGGATGCAGGGACGGGGGGGAGGACTGGCAAGTTACAAAAGATGGTGGCTAATAGTTGGGGGCAGAGAGAGCCAGAGAGAGCCAGAGAGAGCCAGAGAGAGCCAGAGAGAGAGAGAGAGAGAGAGAGAGAGAGAGAGAGAGAGAGACAGAGAGAGAGAGAGAGAGAGAGAGAGAGAGAGAGAGAGAGAGACAGAGAGAGAGAGAGAGACAGAGAGAGAGAGAGAGAGAGAGAGAGAGAGAGAGAGAGAGAGAGAGAGAGAGAGACAGAGAGAGAGAGAGAGAGAGAGAGAGAGAGAGAGAGAGAGAGAGAGAGAGAGAGACAGAGAGAGAGGTGACAGGGGTGGGGCATGATGCCCCAGGGGCATGAAGGGGCAGATTCACCAACATATTATTATACTTATTCGTTAATATTCACAGCATGCAGCAGCTCAGAGGATGAACACACACACTTGACTATTCTGTGGTAGGATGTACCACCAACACACACATGAATACACACCCTCTTGGTGAGCTGCGTGTCCATCATAAAGTTGTGCACATGCTTCTCAGCCTTGGTCAGCTCCAGCTTCCTGGCTACCACGGACAACCACCAGAGCTGTGCAGCCTGCACCCTGAGAGAGAGAGAGGGAGAGAGAGATGGAGAGAGAGAGACAGAGAGAGAAAGGGAGAGAGAGGGAGAGAGAGAGAGAGAGACAGGGGAAGAGAGAGAGGGGAAGAGAGAGAGAACAACGTAGTGATTAAAAGCTGAATCAGTTCAATAGAGATAAAAATGTAAAGTAAGATAGCGGGAAAAAAAGAGAGAAGTAGAGAATGAGGTTTTTAAAACATGAAGGAGGAGAAGGTGGGATGGTTGCCTAAAAGAAACGTATCAAATCAGTTCATACGCCAAACCCTGTCTGAAGCAAAGCGTTAATGCCAGCAAGTTCAATATTCCATGTTGTGATTTGAAACTTCCATCAGCAGAAATCTTCTGGCCAAGGAACAGGAAAGATTGGCACCAACTAATCCCCTTTAATTAGAACGTAGCAATCCCTGTGTCACAGTGTCAATCTTATACGTTCAGTTGGGATTTGATGCCCAACGAATGAAATGGGAAACGGAATTGGGCTAGTAATCAGAAGGTTGCCAGTTCGATTCCCGGCCGTGCCAAATGACGTTGTGTCCTTGGGCAAGGCACTTCACCCTACTTGCCTCGGGGGGAATGTCCCTGTACTTACTGTAAGTCGCTCTGGATAAGAGCGTCTGCTAAATGACTAAATGTAAATGTAAAATGAAACATGGACTTGGTTTGAGTCCAAGGAGAGGAGGGGGAGAGAGGAGGGGGAGAGAGGAGGGGGAGAGAGGAGGGTGATAGAGGAGGGGGAGAGAGAGGAGGGGGGAGAGAGGAGGGTGAGAGAGAGGAGGGGGAGAGAGGAGGGTGAGAGAGAGGAGGGTGAGAGAGAGGAGGGGGAGAGAGAGGAGGGGGGAGAGAGGAGGGGGAGAGAGGAGGGGGAGAGAGGAGGGGGAGAGAGGAGGGTGAGAGAGAGGAGAGGGAGAGGAGGGGGAGAGAAAGAGGGAATAAAACTGAGTGGGGCAAGAGAGACTGTCAGGGAGAGAGGGAGAGAAGGATGGGGAGGAAGGAGTGTTAATGAGGTCACATAACTCCTGATAAGGAATTATGTGAAGGAATTAGGATTAAAAATGTTTAATGAAAATGTATGAGTGTGTCTCCTGCCTATGTGTGTGTGTGAGAAAAGAGAGACAGAGAGACAGAGAGAGACAGAGAGAGATGTTTATGAACATGAATGGACAAGATGCAAACTCGGAAGAACATAAATAACTTTTGCTTAATATAACTTCCAATCTAAAATGTCTAAAAAGCCTGTACACAAGCCTACACTCTTATTTGCTCTTTGTGTTTCTTCCAAACAATGAATAAAATATGATGAGAAACGACTGAAAGCAGTCGAGCGGTCACACACACGAGCGGTCACACACACTATTTCACACACACAAGTGTGTGCGTGAAATAGTGTGTGTGTGTCTAAGAGTGTGTGTGTGTGAGTGTGTGAGTGTGTGTGTGCTAGAAGATAGAACTCCAAGAATGTCTGTGTGGAGTCTCCTCTATGTCCACACAGCCTCACCTCACAGCCTCACCGCACAGCCTCACCGCACAGCCTCACCGCACAGCCTCACCTCACAGCCTCACCGCACAGCCTCACCGCACAGCCTCACCTCACAGCCTCACCGCACAGCCTCACCGCACAGCCTCACCTGCACAGCCTCACCTCACAGCCTCACCGCACAGCCTCACAGCCTCACCTCACAGCCTCACCTCACAGCCTCACCGCACAGCCTCACCTCACAGCCTCACCGCACAGCCTCACCTCACAGCCTCACCTCACAGCCTCACCGCACAGCCTCACCTCACAGCCTCACCACACAGCCTCAACTCACAGCCTCACCTCACAGCCTCACCGCACAGCCTCACCTCACAGCCTCACCGCACAGCCTCACCTCCCAGCCTCACCTCACAGCTTCACCTCACAGCCTCACCGCACAGCCTCACCTCACAGCCTCACCTCACAGCCTCACCGCACAGCCTCACCGCACAGCCTCACCTCACAGCCTCACCTCACAGCCTCACCGCACAGCCTCACCGCACAGCCTCACCTCACAGCCTCACCTCACAGCCTCACCGCACAGCCTCACCTCACAGCCTCACCTCACAGCCTCACCTCACAGCCTCACCTCACAGCCTATCCATATGGGTGTGCGCATGTGTGTGCAATACAGGTTTGTAAGTGCGTGGTTTTGGAAAAGTTTGGAAAACAGGATTTTTTACGGTTGAAAAACGTTTATAAATAGTTTTTTTTGTAAAGGTTGAAAAGAGAAATCTGAAAAAAAGGTTTGAAAACAAAACAAGTGTTTGAAAGGCTGACAGAATATTTGAGTATCTGTACTTCTACAAGAGTGAAGGATATGTGGCCTGTACCATCTCTGGGGGTGGATGTGTGGACTGTACCATCTCTGGGGGTGGATGTGTGGACTGTACCATCTCTGGGGGTGGATGTGTGGACTGTACCATCTCTGGGGGTGGATGTGTGGACTGTACCATCTCTGGGGGTGGATGTGTGGACTGTACCATCTCTGGGGGTGGATGTGTGGACTGTACCATCTCTGGGGGTGGATGTGTGGACTGTACCATCTCTGGGGGTGGATGTGTGGACTGTACCATCTCTGGGGGTGGGAGGACTCTGGTCCTCCACAGTCTACAGTATGACGTGAGAGCCGACCAAGGCTGGATCCGGTGTGTGTGTGTGGTGTGTGTGTGGTGTGTGTGTGTGGTGTATGTGTGGTGTATGTGTGGTGTGTGTGTGTGGTGTGTGTGGTGTGTGTGTGTGGTGTATGTGTGGTGTGTGTGTGTGGTGTGTGTGTGGTGTGTGTTTCTCCCTCTGCTTCCTCACAGCACGAGACCTCACTGAATATGTCACAAAGGAACCTCCCATCTGTCTCCCTCCACCTCTAGACCTTAAACACTACAGGTACTCTGCTGTACCATACGTCTCTCTCTCTCTCTCTCTCTCTCTCTGTGTCTCTCTCACACACACAGTCAGATAGAGAGAGAGAGAGAGAGAGAGAGAGAGAGAGAGAGAGAGAGAGGCAGTTTCTCAACAGTACATGGGCAAACAGAATGCCAAGCAGTGACATGTTGTCTATTTTGTCATGTATTATTGAGCTCACCCCTCTTATTTATTGAACTCACCCCCTCTCTTCCACACACACACACACACACACACACACACACACACACACAGACACACACTGACACTGGTGCACCCCCACCTAGCCTCGGGGCATTGTATATTCCAACACAGTTGGCCTTCGGTGTTGTCATAGTAACGAGGGCGAGAATTCCACCTATAGAAAGTGATTACAATCACTCTGAAACCAGGAAAAAATCACAACCTGCTCTCCCTCGCTCGTATTCTCTCCATTTCTACCCTGCTCTCTTTTCTCAACAATCAACCTCTCCACCTCCCTCCTCTACTGTAGCATCTGTCTTTCCCTTCTCCTTCCAGCCCTCTTTACAGATCGACAGAAACAGAAAGCACGTCGAGGCTGAGGGCAGACTCACCGTCGACTGGGTATGTTTGTGAGTAAAGGACAAAGAGAGAGAGAGAAGGGGGAGAGAGAGAAATAGAGCAAGAGAGAGATTGAGGGAGAGAAAGGGAGAAGAAGGTGAAACTGAGAGAAAGAGAGAGATAGAGAGAGATAGAGAGAGACAGAGAAACAGAGAGCGAGGGGGGCTGAGAGAGTGTGTGTGGGAGTGTGTTGGAGTCATATTGAGAGTGCATGTCAAGCTTTGTGTTAGCGGTGTATGTGGGATGCAGTCTGTAACATCAGATTGGGAGGGTCTGTGTCCACCCCGAGTGTGTGTGTCCAGGGGTGTGTGTGTGTGTGTGTGTGGTGTGTGTGTGTGTGTGTGTGTGTGTGGTGTGTGTGTGTGTGTGTGTGTGTGCGTGCCTGGCTGGGGATGTGGGAGATGTAAGTGTATGCAGGAACAGACAGGGTGACACAGACACAAAGAAAGAGAGTCAGACAGAAGAGAGGGACAGGAAGTGAGGCAGGAAGTGAGGCAGGAAGTGAATGAGGAGAGAGGCAGGAAGTGAATGAATAAAGGAAGTAGGACTGAGAGACACAGCCACACTGTACAGCTCAGGGGTCACATGACATAACAGGAGAAAGAGAGAGTAAAAGAGACGGAGATAGGAGGGAGAAAGAAGAACAGAAGGAGAGAGGGTGGAGGGTGTGGGGAGGGGAGGAGGGGTGTGGGGAGGAGGGGGGGGGAGGGGAGGAGGGGTGTGGGGAGGGGAGGAGGGGTGTGGGGAGGGGAGGATGGGGGAGGGGAGGAGTGGTGTGGGGAGGGGAGGAGGGGTGTGGGGAGGAGGGGTGTGGGGAGGGGAGGAGGGGGGGAGGGGAGGAGGGGTGTGGGGAGGGGAGGAGGGGTGTGGGGAGGGGAGGATGGGGGAGGGGAGGAGTGGTGTGGGGAGGGGAGGAGGGGTGTGGGGAGGGGAGGAGGGAGGAGGGGTTGTGGGGAGGGGAGGAGGGGGGAGGGGAGGAGGGGTGTGGGGAGGAGGGGTGTGGGGAGGGGGGGGGATCAGCGGGGGTAGGTTGGGGGGGGCATTTTAAAGCACCTGGTGAAAACGAAAACAGGCAGAGGAGACAAACAGAGAGACAGCAGATGGAAATAAACACGTAGCCTGAGAGACACCACAGTCCTTAACTACACAATGATGCCACACACACACATGTACATGCAGAAAACAAACACACACTAAACAAGCACATGCAGCAGCAACCACAGATGCAGGCTTATACAAGGAATTAAAGAAATCACACAAGAACAGAATGCTGCTGAAAAGGACAGAATGGTCCCTAATCCTGAGTCTGGTGACAGAGAGAGGGCAGGACAGGAGCCAGAGAAAAGGAGGGAGGGAGGGAGGCAGGGAGGGAGGGAGGGAGGGGAGAAAGAGCGGAAGAAGAGAAAGGGAGAGAGAGAAAGGGAGAGAGAGAGTCAGAAAGAGAGAGTGGGAGAAAGAGGGAGAGAAAAAGGGGGAGACAGAAAGAGATACTGAGAGAGGGGCAGTGAGAAAGAAAAGGAGAAAAAGAAGGAAGGAGAAACAGGAGGTAAAACAAGGAGCCCAGCAGGTAACTCACCATGATCCCGGTCAGTAGACACACCCCTTTCCCACAGTAGGTGTGAGGGACCATGTCTCCGTAGCCGATGGACAGGAAGGTGATGGAGATGAGCCACATGGCTCCCAGAAGTTACTGGTCACATCCTGAGCATCGTGATACCTGACAGCACAGGAGTCTGTTAGCTCCCAGAGCTAAAGCCCAGGGAATTCAATCCTAGGCAGCAAACACAATATCCACTCACCAGTACAGTCCACATTAGATCTACTGACCTCTCACACACCCGAACAGTCCACATTAGATCTACTGACCTCTCACACACCAGAACAGTCCACATTAGATCTACTGACCTCTCACACACCCGAACAGTCCACATTAGATCTACTGACCTCTCACACACCAGAACAGTCCACATTAGATCTACTGACCTCTCACACACCCGAACAGTCCACATTAGATCTACTGACCTCTCACACACCCGAACAGTCCAGGCTGCGATGATCCACAGTGAGATGCTGAAGACCAAGAGCACCGTTCCTGGACAGATGGTCATCAGAGTCTTCATCACAAACCTTGTGTTAAAGTGCACCTGGAACACACACACACACACACACAGACACACCAATGCACATACACACACAACCACACACAGGTGGACACACACACACGCACACATGCACACATACAGTTTTAGGAGGCTATTTCATATTTAATAAACTCATTCCAGCCATCAGCTAGGATAACAGCGGCATGTCTACCAATCTATGACTTCAGCAAAGCAACCTCCTCACAACGCAAGCAGGACATTTGCATTAAAAAAATGATGGATAGCTTCATCCACACAAGGACCTGCTGATGAATGACTTGTCATCTCGACTGAAAGGCACCAGCTGTTGATAACACTCCTAGCAGTGCTTCTGGGCCCCAAACACCCCACTCATGACCTCCTGAACGATTTTAATACCCTCTCTGGATTCTGTCTCTCTCTCTCTCTCTCTCTCTCTCTCTCCTCTCTCTCTCTCTCTCTCTCTCTCTCTCTATCTATTTACCTCTGTGTGTGTGTAGTTCCCTTAATGCTAAGTCAGTCACGGCGATTGTACAGCGCTTGCATTAGTTTTACATTTGTTTTCATTATCATTCATATAACGCCAGGCCCATTATCTTCTTGCTGTCAGGGTTCTCTGACTAAATTGATTTATTCTACACAATCTTTTTTCAACTTATTCCATAGCCACTCTCTTATCTCACATTTAGGCTCACTCCTTATCGCAAAACCCAGTTCCTTCTCTAAATACCCACTTCCTCTCTCTCCCTCTTTCATCATCTTTGGGGAGTGAGAGATGGAGTGGAAGATGACAGATGAAAGGAGACAGGAGAGTGGAGACGAGGCTAGAATAGGACGAGTCCTCGTCCCCTGCGAGGACGAGGACAGGAAGAGAGGGGGGGGAGTAAATACAAAAAAAGAGAGAGAAATCAAGGGGAATGGAGCGACGAGAGAAGGAGAGGGTTCCTAGGTGAGGGGCCCGGGGGGGACACGGAGGGTCGGAGATGGAGAACTAGCTCTAATCCCTCTCTCACCCTAAAACCTTCCTTTTACAGAAGGTCCCTTGACAACTTATAAAGACATCCGAGAGCTCTGGTCCAGCTTCAAACCCTTTCAACACCTTCCTATCTATATTCACACACCTTGACCACGCGCGCACGCACGCACGCAACGCACACACACACGCACACACACACACACACACACACACACACACACACACACACACACACGTCCCACCTTGTTGAGGGCCCCTATGCTCCTGGAGGAAGCGTCGGTGAACAGCTTGCTGTGCAGCAGCATGACGCGGGCGATGAGGTAGAGACGCAGGAACATGGCACGCTGAGCACCATGTCCAGGTCGGCCTCCGCCTGCGAGGGGGCGTAGGAGAACGCCAGACGCGCCCGCCACTGGAACTTGAAGTCCCCGGGAACCGGGTGCACCGCCGACACCAGCAGCTCCAGGGCGATCAGCAACACCCGCTCCATCGTCATGGCGATGCGCC
>NC_085024.1:21739584-21781327 GCF_963692335.1 Osmerus eperlanus
CCTCTCTCCCTCCCTCTCTCCCTCCCCTCTCTCTCTCCCCCCTCCCTCTCTCCCCCCTCCCTCTCTCCCCCTCCCTCTCTCCCTCCCTCTCTCACTCCCTCCCTCTCTCTCTCCCCCCTCCCTCTCTCCCCCTCCCTCTCTCCCCCCTCCCTCTCTCCCTCCCTCTCTCTCTCCCCCCTCCCTCTCTCCCCCCTCCCTCTCTCCCCCTCCCTCCCCGTTCCACGGCACACACCCATACATCTCTGTCATGACCCTTCTCATCTGCCTGTGCCCCACCTTGAGTGGCTTCATCTTGTTGTCCTTGATGGTTCTCTCCTCAGCTCAGTCATATGGTTGATGAACCGAAGCAGTGTTAAGCAGCTAGGGGGGGGGGGGGGTTATAAATATTGAGACAGTGCCTTTTTAAAAGGGCAGATGCCCCAAGACTCCCCCTGGACCGGGCCAGCAGAGAGGTCGTCCTCACCCGCCTCGCTGCCACCCAGCCTGTCCCCAACCTCACACGCACTAGTGTCAAACTAACACACACGCACTGTTAGTGTCAAACTAACACACACACGCACTATTGTCAAACTAACACACACACACTGTTAGTGTCAAACTAACACACACACACACTAGTGTCAAACTAACACACACGCACTGTTAGTGTCAAACTAACACACACACACACACTAGTGTCAAACTAACACACACTGTTAGTCTCAAACTAACACACACACTGTTAGTCTCAAACTAACACACACTGCCTGAAGCAGGTCCAGCCAGTTCTGTTACATCCACCATTAAACAGACAAATGAGACACACCCACTCTCCACTGACTGTGTCGTCCCCCCGTCCCCCCACCACCAACGTCCCTAAGCCATCCTAATTTACATCACCAGCCACCCTCCAATCACACTGCACAATGCTGCCATGGGATCAACGTGACCAACCGGACAGGCTGATGCAGTCAACCCAAGGTCGGAGCAAAACCCTCCCACTGTTTGTTCCTCCGGCGGGAGCACCATGGAGACCAGGGAGCACCAGGAGGACCAGGGAGCTCCAGGGAGGACCAGGGAGGACCAGGGAGCACCAGGGAGCACCAGGGAGCACCAGGGAGCTCCAGGGAGGACCAGGGAGCACCAGGGAGCTCCAGGGAGGACCAGGGAGCTCCAGGGAGGGCCAGGGAGCTCCAGGGAGGACCAGGGAGCTCCAGGGAGGACCAGGGAGGACCAGGAGCACCAGGGAGCTCCAGGGAGGACCAGGGAGCACCAGGGAGCTCCAGGGAGCACCAGGGAGCTCCAGGGAGCACCAGGGAGCTCCAGGGAGGACCAGGGAGCACCAGGGAGCACCAGGGAGCACCAGGGAGCTCCAGGGAGGGCCAGGGAGCTCCAGGGAGCTCCAGGGAGGGCCAGGGAGCACCAGGGAGCTCAGGGAGGACCAGGGAGGACCAGGGAGGACCAGGGAGGGCCAGGGAGCACCAGGGAGGGCAGGGAGCTCCAGGGAGGGCCAGGGAGCACCAGGGAGGACCAGGGAGGACCAGGGAGCACCAGGGAGGACCAGGGAGCACCAGGGAGCTCCAGGGAGGACCAGGGAGGACCAGGGAGGACCAGGGAGGGCCAGGGAGCACCAGGGAGGGCCAGGGAGCTCCAGGGAGGGCCAGGGAGCACCAGGGAGGACCAGGGAGGACCAGGGAGCACCAGGGAGGACCAGGGAGCACCAGGGAGGGCCAGGGAGCACCAGGAGCACCAGGGAGGACCAGGGAGCACCAGGGAGCTCCAGGGAGGACCAGGGAGCACCAGGGAGCTCCAGGGAGGGCCAGGGAGCACCAGGGAGGGCCAGGGAGCACCAGGGAGCACCAGGGAGGACCAGGGAGCACCAGGGAGCTCCAGGGAGGGCCAGGGAGCACCAGGGAGGGCCAGGGAGCACCAGGGAGCTCCAGGGAGGGCCAGGGAGCACCAGGGAGGACCAGGGAGGACCAGGGAGGGCCAGGGAGCACCAGGGAGCTCCAGGGAGGGCCAGGGAGCACCAGGGAGGGCCAGGGAGCACCAGGGAGGGCCAGGGAGCACCAGGGAGCTCCAGGGAGGGCCAGGGAGGGCCAGGGAGCTCCAGGGAGGACCAGGGAGCTCCAGGGAGGGCCAGGGAGCACCAGGGAGCACCAGGGAGCTCCAGGGAGGGCCAGGGAGCTCCAGGGAGCTCCAGGGAGGGCCAGGGAGCACCAGGGAGCTCCAGGGAGGACCAGGGAGCACCAGGGAGCTCCAGGGAGGGCCAGGGAGCACCAGGGAGGGCCAGGGAGCACCAGGGAGCTCCAGGGAGGGCCAGGGAGCACCAGGGAGGACCAGGGAGGACCAGGGAGGGCCAGGGAGCTCCAGGGAGCACCAGGGAGGACCAGGGAGCACCAGGGAGGGCCAGGGAGCACCAGGGAGCTCCAGGGAGGACCAGGGAGGACCAGGGAGCACCAGGGAGGGCCAGGGAGCACCAGGGAGCTCCAGGGAGGGCCATGGAGCTCTCGGCCAGCACAGAGCCACGCTGGGGGAGGTGTGCTGTGTGAACCAGCCCAGCTCTCCAGCCAGACAGACACACGGCCGTGACGTTAGGAAGGTGTGTGAGGTGTGTGTTCCCCCCCCCAGGCCCCCCCTCCTCCTTACCTTGTTGTAAACTCCCAGGACAGCTCTGTCTCGATCACCATGACGACTATGCCGAACATTCCAAAGATGAGTGCGTAGTCGCTAAGCCTCTTCCTCTTCTCGAAGAGCGCCCTCCGATGGCCCAGCTTGTAGCCGATGTTCTGGTTCTTGCGCTTCGAGGCTTTGGAAGTGCTCCCCCTAGCCCCGACCCCTGCCCCCCCTTGCCTGCTGCCCCCTATTCCCCCCACCCCAACCCCCGACCCACCTAGGGCCCCCCTGCTCTCCACCAGGGCATGGTTCTGATGGTATATTGACATCTGATTGGAGGTCGAGTCACTGATGTCATAGCCCCTGGCGTAAGGCGAGTCTTCTTTGGATGAGATGACGATCTCTGGGGGATTCTGGGTAATGGGTTGATTGGTAGAAGACTGAGCCAGAGAGGAGGAGGTGGGCAGGGCTTCTCGATCCCGCCCCCCGGACGCCGTCATCCCGCCCGCGGCCGTAGCTCCGCCCTCTCTGGTGTCGCTGCCGCTGTCTGATTCGATGAGGTTTCGGCGGGAAGCGCTGAGCCGGCTGAGGGGCTTCATGACGCCTCCTGTGTACTTGCAGGAGCTCATGGCGATCTCTGTGAAGGGGTTGCTGTCCCTGCGGTGAACCAGCGGACTGGCCTGTCTGTGCTTACAGCCCCTGTCTCTGTCCCTGTCTCGCTCCATGGAGGGGGAGTGTGACGAGTAGAAGAGGGCGTTGTACACGGGGGAGTTCTCCCCACTGAGGCTGTGCTGGGAGCCCAGACAGGAGGACAGGGGGGTGCTGGTGGGGTGGAGGGCGTTGGGGATGGGAGGGGGCAGGGGTTGCCCCCCCGCCGAGGACACGGGCAGCTTGGAGAGCGATGACAGCGGCATGCTAGGCGTGGTGGGGGACGGGGTGCTCCCGTTCAGACGGTCCAAGCTGGATCCCCCCATGTGGTTGGAGTGGTTTGTTCCCGGGTAGTTTCCGGTCATGGACGGATGGGAGATACCACTCAGAGGCAGGGGGAAGCGTGGGTCCTCATCCTCGCTCCCTCCCAGCAGAGCCAGGCTCAGAGAGGGGGGGGGCTCCATGGTTGGGACTGGGAGGATGACTCGCCCGGCTTCTACCACAGAGAGAGAGAGAGAGAGAGAGAGAGAGAGAGAGAGAGAGAGAGAGAGAGAGAGAGAGAGAGAGAGAGAGAGAGAGAGAGAGAGAGAGAGAGAGAGAGAGAGAGAGAGAGAGAGAGAGAGAGAGAAAGAGGGTGGGGGGGGTATGAGAGAGAGAGAGAGAAAGAACGAGAGAAAGAACGAGAGAAAAAGAGGGAAGAGGGGACAGGGGAACATTTTGAGAGTTTAATAAACAAGTGAAATGATGTGAGGAAGAAAGAAGGAGATTGAGTGAGGAAGCAGAACAGAAGGGAGGGATGAATGCAAAGCTACGAGAGGCAGAAAGGACAGAGCGAGATGGAATGATGACTTATGAGGTGGATGTAACGAGACCTAGGCTTGAGGAGAGATGTAGTCACACTTTAAAAACCTCTCTGATAGACTGAGACAGATAGTACCACGGTCTCCTTTCTCCCTCCCTCTCTTTCCCTTCCTCTCTCGCCCTCTCTCTTTATATCCCCAAGTGCCTTGTCCCTCCCTTTGCTGTCCCCCCCTCCCTTTCCAGCAATCTGTCATACAAATGTCATCAGGATCTGGGTGTTATTGTTAGCAGGGAGGGGAAATCCTCTCATTTACATAACACAAATCAAGCCTAACAAAATGATTGTCCTATAAATCAGTCTTCTCTTTAAGTAGGATTCATCTTCAAAATATATGCTATTGTTGATTATTGTATGCCATTCACTTGCGTCTTTAAATGTATTATATTAAAATGTTTCATGCTGAAAATATCCTGCAAAGTAAAATGATCTAAGGCAGGGTTTTCTCTGATCAAACACACACAGTTCTGTTTCTCTCCCTCCTACCTCTCCTCTCCGTCTCTGTCCCCAGGTCAGAAGTGTTGAATCACTGGCTGGATGGATATAGACCTCCACACTTTTTCTTTTTCATGTTGTCACGGCCATTCCATCATTGCTCGCTTCGCTTCCGTTCATATAGGTGGTAACCCGACAGGTCCTCGGCTTCCAAAAGGTATTTTCTCGAAATGATTTGCTAAATCGTTCGACGCCGGCTCCTTTAGTGAAGCGGTGCAAATAAATCTATGTATTTGTTATCCAATGATCGATTAATGACGAACCTTATTCGATCATGTCAATGTCTATAAAAATGACAGCAGTAAATCTTTCATGATGATATGATGATGAACCCACTGTTGCGACTGCATTTCTGATAGCTGGGGTTTAGCTGGAAAATGTTGAAAACTTGGCGTCTCGACATTGGAAAAAATTAAATATAGCCTACAGATTAAAATTACAATTTGTTAAAGCAATATGTTTCCCAACTCCTCTTGGTCATGATATCTAATGCTCTGCCTCTCTGAATCCGTCTCTCACTTTCACTCCACGGACCAACTTCTCTCCTCTCTCTCCGCCTACTAATTCTCATTGGACAGGCAGGCAGAGAAGCGAGATAGCACAAACTATGAATACATGTCAATATATCCACTAAACAAACGCTGTCATTCATAATGCTACTCCATCTCACCGTCAATAAACCCCAGTACCCAACAGTTTGAACCGGACCTGCCGCTACGAAGATCCCTTGCGAGACGTGTTTGGCACCTGTTACGTGTGTTGTTAAAAACCAAGACGGCTTTGAGAAATCGGGAAATGAATTAACTCTCCTGTCAGCGTATAGGTTAAACCATTCCTTCGTGTCAACGACTTCTCAGTAACATGATGTGGCAACTCAAGCATGTGTTTTGTTTTAAAACAACAACAAACGATTTTCTATCAAAATGAACAGACAATCGCTAATGGAAGGCGAAAGGGAGGGGGACACGGAGCGCGCGTCATCCGATAACGCGCTTCTCTGCGCTCGGCCTCCCGGAAAGGCCAACTGCCGAACAGAGAAGGATCATGGTCGGTGCAGAATAAAATACTAACTCCAGAATTTTGCTCTAAACCATGATCGGAATACTGTCGGCTCGTCTACCTGTACACCAAGCAAGATTTTACTATACGTAGGCTATCCTATTACATATTATTATTGTCATTATTAATTTTGTACAACAGCTTAACCCCGTGATTGGATCTGAGAAGGGTTTAATATTCCACGCATCCAACAGAAACTGTCTCGTGCTTATGTTGTTGGCGGCTGCGCTCTAAATCGGATAAATGCACGTGGAATAGTGTGGCAGGAGATTAGGGCAGAACCTTGTGTGTAATATCCAGACAGAACGGAATCTAACATAGGCCTCCGTAGTTCTTATATCCGTGGATGCACCCCCAGAATACGCGATTAATGTCATGTCATGTCACCTGGCTCTCTCGTGCTTGACGGTTTATACAGACTCCTCATCAGCGATCACTGTCGTCATGGTGACTGCGATGATTAGGGCACTTCCGGACCTAAACGAGAAGGGGTTGAACTAGGTCTCACGTCATTAGATAGCGGATAGGGCTACGGATAGAAGGAGAAATAGATACATAATGAGATAGATAGACATTTAGATTCGATTATACATCACATAACTCAGATAGAGAGGCAAAGGAGGAAAGAGGTCTGGGGCAAAAATAATAATAATATGGGTGAATATTTATCCCGGTATTTGCAGAGCTACTCTGTCAACGGTCGAGTTAAGAGTTCAGTGCGCTCTCTCCAAAGCCCCGGGTAAGGTTAGAGGTCACGCAGAGAGACAGGAAGAGTACACTGACGTCATAGGACGCAGCTGTGATCGACTTCACCATTGTAGGCCTACTAATCCTCAAATTATTTGTGCCCCTAATGTTAACACAACCTGCCCAGCAATAGTCTTGTCCAGACGTTGTCTACTAACCAATATGCCCATTTGTCTCGGAGACATTGTCTAGTGGACAAAGTCAGGATAAAGACAGCCACAAATAAAGCTGGGCAGGTTGTGTTTACAATAGGGGAACAATTATTTTGTGGATTAGTACTACGTAAAAGCTATATATACTGTTTGTAAATATAGAGTGGTACACTACTGAATTTCAACATTGTGTAGGCTTTCACATATCATTGATCAGGAATCGTGAGATTTTAGTCTGAAATGTAAAGGCGGGAAAGAAAGGCAGGGTTCATTGTATTGCAAAGGTTATCCCACCTTGTATTGGAAAGGTTACCCAATATTGTAGGCTAGGGTGTTTGTAATAGAAGTGAGGAAAATGTGAATAATGGAACAGATAAAGGAATAATGCATTGTAAGGCAGTTGCTATGCCAACCCTTGAAAATACAGACAAATTCCCCTTTTCCATTCCTTTCTAAATTGGTCTAAGAGAGAATTCTTGTGCAAGTCAAGTGACAAGAAATTACATATATCATATAGATTTTTGACAAGCGTAATATGATAGAGGAAGGCAGTGAGGGGGAGGAGACGAAAAAGAGTGATTTATTCATGAAAGATTGAGACGCCCCACGGCGATCCGATTGGCTGTGAAATTGTGAGGCATGCGCCCTCAAAAACATACGTGTTGACAGCATCACCCCAAAGCACAAGCGAACCCCCTCAGAGAGAGGAAAATGGTGTCCAGGCAGAGTCATCAGTTCTGATGAGGTCAGGGTCGCTCAGAAGAGCGCGATGGAGTCCGTAAATTCAGAACTGATGAGAAAAGATGATGCGGGGAGACCTCCTGGTTTCCCCCCTAATAGACCACCAGGGATGGGCATCACTCCATCAGACAGTCTGTAATAGCCATGCTCCCCCTTCTCCTTCATATCCTAATGGCACAGATTACATTAGGAGGGGGGTTGGGGGGGGGCTGGGGGGGGGGGGGTTGGGGGCGCTGTGGGGGATAACCCACAGCTTCAAACAAACCACTGTATGCAGATGGACTAAACCCACAGAACTGCACTCTAACTGTCGAGCAGGGAGAGAGTAATCAAATAGAGGGAGTGGGAGAGCATGGGCGAGTGAGATAAATAGAGGGCAGTGTGGATGAGAGAGAGAGAGACAGTGAGATATGTAGTGAGAGAAGGGAGACAGGAAGAGAAAGCTATATATGGAGGTGTGTGTATATAGAGAGAGGGGTGGGTGGGGTGTAGAGAGAGGGGTGGGGTGTAGAGAGAGGGGTGGGTGGGGTGTAGAGAGAGAGGGGTGGGGTGTAGAGAGGGGGGGGTGTAGAGAGAGGGGGGTGGGGTGTAGAGAGAGGGGTGGGGTGTAGAGAGAGGGGGGTGGGGTGTGGGTGTAGAGAGGGGGGGGGGTGGGGTGTGGGTGTTCCCCTCTGCCGTCTGACCAGGAAGCCGCTGGCGAGGAACATCTCGCCTCAGAACAACTGTGCCCTTTTCATGAAAGGACACACAGACATGCAGGGCTCTGGAAGAGATGGTCATAGCCTTGGTTGAAAGCCAAATTAAACAGAACATGACCACACTGATGTGTTGTAGATCAATCATGGTTGGGTTAATAAAGATTGAGAGAAAATTGAATACAAAATTATTAGAGAAAGATTAGGTTGGCCAGTCATTTTATAAATAGGTGGTGTAAATGACCTTACATCTTGAAGAGGTCTGTCCTTAAACCATTGATCAGTTAACAGCAATTAAAGATAATGACTACTTTATTACTTCTATACTGTTTGAAATGTTCTGAATATAATAAACAATGTTTGATCTATACCTTTCAATACTAAGCTCATGAGCACATAACCCTTGGTTATGTCCAGGAGAAATATGCCTATCTATGAATTATGTTTCTTGTATAATTGATAAACTGTCATTATGCTGTTTTATTATGCCTGCATAGCCATAAGTTGGGTCTTTGTAAGGTGTGACAAGGGAAGGCCTGTGTCACTAATGAAAGTCAGAGGTCACAATATTGCCAAAGTGTATAATGCCATGCAACTTTGAATGAGGAAAATAGAAGGAGTGACAAGGCCATTTCTAGGAGCCCTATCTAAAGACCTAAACAAAAGCTGTCTAGCACACATTGTTATTGGACTGGGCCTGCAAAGGCTATGCTAATCATCTTGTATCCTCCCATATTGTGATACTAAATACTCTCTTGATTTCCTGTATTCATTGTCCAGTCTTCTGTGATACTCAACTTGAGTGTAACAGACACCTGCACCTCACATTTGTGTAATAAATACATCGAATTTGTCTTGAACTTGTTTTAACTAATTCTTTTCATTGACTTGGTACTTTCAGAGCAATTGGGTATTATCTAATACGTCTTCAATCTCCAAATATGTCTGAAGATATGTCTCTCTTTGTGTCATAAAACCCACATAAAATATATTTAAACTATTTTGTTTAAGTCAAAAGGGTTACCTGCATATTGCTGAAACTTCTTCTGGGGAGGTTTATGTGTTTGTGTGTACCCATGCTGCACCACCCAACATCCACGACAAATTAATCTATTTACCCTTAACTATCAGTGCAGCACACTGCGTTAATGTTAAGATTGGATAGATTCGATTGTTTACATAACACCTGGAGTATTGTTTCTAAAGCTTGCAAAAAAAAATCCTATCCGTTTGTTCCAAGTATGTATTTGTGTTTGTGTAATTTGAGTGAAGTGTGCAAGGCCTCCTCCTCTTCATGCTGTGAGGACAGTAAGTGGGAGGGTGTGGAGGGCTGCATCTGTCTCTCTGAGGCCACAGTCAAGTGTTTGAGTAGTTCAGGGGCTAACTTGAGTTTCACAGAGTCAGCATGACACAGGGAGCTTCGTGTATGACGGGAGTGTGGGTGTGATGGTTCAACATCTTAGTCAGCTGTCTGCACCCTCACGGTTAAGTGACACTGACAGATTTCCCCTCTTCTACACTTTCTTTCTCTGTCTCACGCACCCCCCCCCCCCATCTCTCTTGCCTATAGTGGTCCCTCTCTGTCTGTCTCTCATTTTAGTCACTGCTAGAGGGGGAAACGTTTTCTAGATACATCTAATTTTCTATTTTTTCAGATCATTTCTGTCTCTTCTTCACCTTCATGTATTCCCTCCTTTCATTCTCATTTATTTCCATCGGAACGCATCGATTGGCTCATTTCACCCTTGTTCTGGGGCTAATATTTCAGTCTGCATGCCCAGCTCTATTTGCCTGTCAATTTTAGCACCCTTATCTGGTTCCTTTCTTTCCATTAGTCCCGCCCCCCTCCTCTCTGAAGATGACTGATTGGATCGGGGTGGGAGATTGACAGAATGAAGCCAACTGACGGGTCAAGAGATCACGATTAAGATCGACCCACAAAATGAGAACTACTTTAAAACACAGACACGCACAGACACACACACACAGACAGTGAACACACCCTACCCTACAGTGCTATACAGGGGGTTAGCAATACTGGCTAATCACCACAGATCAACCCAGATCTTCCGCTACATCACCTAGATGTGGTTTTACTAAGATAAGCATGAAACACTGTTCAGATACTGATAAGGGCACTTCCCCGTGGATCAGTCTGGCCCTAGCCATGACAAACAGGTACCTGGGGCTGATGTAATGTTGCCTCTCTAAACACAGTCTCTCTCCCCCTCTCTCCCGGTCTTCCACGTTGAGAGGACTCCACCTGGTGGCCACTGAGGGAACAGCAAGTTCACTCCCCATTGCTCAGAGTACACGAGTAAAGCCCTGTGACCTAACCTGTAAAAAGAGCTGTTCCAAGACATTTTAATTTGAAGACCCCATCTACCCAGTTGCTGTGAGTGTAGCTCAGTGGTAAAAGCACTAAACTGCAGATCAAGAAGTCACAGGCCCCCCCGTGCTGTACGTAGCTTTGGATAAAAGCATTTGCCAAATTAATATTTTATTCTAAAGCTCCAGCGCTCCACTACAGCTCATTTGCATCACCAACCTGGTGTTCCTCGTGGACACACAGCCTGTGCTTAACCTGCGCTCAGGAAACCTGCAGTACTCCATCTTTGAGGAAAACCAAACCTGTCGACTTGCAGTGGTAAAAAAAAAAAAAGTATCCAGTAGCTATATTTACCTCAGGTCTCGATGGATGATTTAAACTGACCGTGTTCATGTTGTCACACGACGGCTGTTCCTAACTGCAGCATTTTAAAAACCTTCATAAAGGGAAAACATTTGGATGGCAGCTTCTAAAAGGAAGGGACAGAATAACAAATCTGGGATAAACATTGCTGGTCAATTTAATTTTGTTTAACACTTTTCAAGGAGGATCCCATCCGTAAAAAACAAAGTTATTTTAATCATTACACATTTGACAGAGAAAGAAAAGAATCACCATAAATCAAACACAATTAAAAAAAAACCCATCTCAAGTATGACTTACAAAATAATATATACATAAAATATATACATATACACACACACACAAACATATATACGATGTGTAACAAACATCCATATTTGCATATACATCTGTGTGTTTATGCATTTGTATGTACATGATGTATATATTGCATCACCTCTCCGGTGTTTCCATTTCAGAAGATCCAGAAAACATTTAAAACGATAAACAATCAAAAACAACCGAATTGTTCTCTTAAAACCAAGTCATCAAGACATGACCGTGCAAGAAAAGGACAAAAGCAAAGCGATTACACTGCAAGCATGGGCTGACAGGCGAATAATAACAGATCAGCTACATCGCCCTTAAAACATTAATCAAGACCAAACTGCTCATGCAAATCAAACCCTTTGTCCTCTCAGCCCTCTCCCACATGGGACCATCTAGTGACAACATCAGAAAGTGAACCAAAGAGAACTGGAGATCGTAAGATAAAACAGTTTGATTATGATTTTGTGGGATAACATCCGTGAATCTACATTACAGTACAGGGATATTATGGGATGGCTCAGAGAAGGCTGAATTAAAGGATTGGCACGATTCGGTGCCACGGCAACAGCATATGATATAGGGATGGGTCATGGGAGTACTAAATGTTACAATGCTGGTTTATTCTACAGAGTGACCAGTATCTATGCTCAGGTAGATAACATGCTAATACTCAAACATTATACAGAGTCAATGGCTAGGTAAGTAGAGTATAAAGGTTAGAGTTTCACTGCATCTTATGTACACTGAGACTACAACAGGGACACATTGCTGTACTCTATTCAATGATTTGAATTGTGGTTTTTCAGTAGTGCAATTTCCATACTCTTTAGAATATACTCATGCCAACTCTTGATATCTAACAAAATATTTTTTTAATTTTTCTTTCAACAGCATTCACTTTCAGATCCATCTTTCCTCACCATCCGTCTTGCTGCTATTTGAGCCCCACCTTTAGGCTTTCTTTTTCACTCCATCCCTCCTTCTCTCTCTCTCTCTCTCCATCCATCCTCCCATCCTTCCCTCTCTATCCATCCCTCCATCCTCCCTCTCAGGCGTTCTGTCCCTTCGTATCACTCGTTCTGCTGCCCTACAACCTTCTCTTCAAGGAAGATGCGGTCCTGGCTGCTGGCAACTCCCTATCAAGCATCCCCTTCCCTTCTCCTCTGCATCTCCAAGCCCTCTTCACTCCATCTCTCCCCTAGGATCAGTGTTTCCTCCTCCGCTTGCCCCCTCCCCCCTCCCTCTACATGGTGTGTGTGCGCGCCCCTCCCTCTACATGGTGTGTGTACGTGCCACACCAAGCCAATCCTGGCCCGGACTGAACACAGGAGCTGGGACTCCATGATTGTTGTTGTTATTGCCATGTCCCTGGTTGCCGACAGCAACACTTCCCCCTCCTTGCGTCTGCGCCACAGCCTGAACATCCGGCGCCCCCCCCGCCCCTTCCCCCGCCTCGAAGCTCTTCTCCTCCAGGGGCTTGCCGATCCAGGAGCCGTACCCGTGCGTGTCCAGGGCCTGGAAGAAGTGCTCCTTGGCCTGCTGGAAGGAGGCGGCGGCCATCTTGGCCTGGGCGTACGACGGCAGGTCCAGGAGCTCTTCTCGGCCACAGCGCTGGCACAGCGTCCGGAACACACGGAACAGGTTGGACTTGGAGACCCGCGACACGTCCAGCTTGGGGCTAGAGGGGAGGCAGAGCAGAGATGAGATCACATGGGAACGGGACAGGACGCGGCGTTGTGAAGCTGTGGTGCGGCGCTGCTCTGGCTCCTCTACCCGTCCAGTTTGCCCTTGGTGCCGTCCAGCACCTCCACGGTGATGTGGTCTGGCTGGCTCCAGTTCACGCTCGACTCCTTGGTCTTCCCCGTGTGGCGCGTCGAGTCGTACACACTCACCCTGCCCACCTGGGGGGGACAGCACACTCAGTCCAGAACGACGCACTTCAAGGACTCAGCAGCAGAACAAAAGAGGGCTGAGGGTGCGTGTGGTGTGCAGGGTGCGTGTGGTGTGCAGGGTGCGTGTGGTGTGCAGGGTGCGTGTGGTGTGCAGGGTGCGTGCAGGGTGCGTGTGGTGTGCAGGGTGCGTGTGGTGTGCAGGGTGCGTGTGGTGTGCAGGGTGCGTGTGGTGTGCAGGGTGCGTGTGGTGTGCAGGGTGCGTGTGGTGTGCAGGGTGCGTGTGGTGTGCAGGGTGCGTGTGGTGTGCAGGGTGCGTGTGGTGTGCAGGGTGCGTGCAGGGTGCGTGTGGTGTGCAAGGTGCGTGTGGTGTGCAGGGTGCGTGTGGTGTGCAGGGTGCGTGTGGTGTGCAGGGTGCGTGTGGTGTGCAGGGTGCGTGTGGTGGGGGTGTTTACCTCTGGGTGGTTGAGTGTGTACGGAGGAGGAAGAGCTTTGGTGAACGCCTCGCCGTCTCTGGCCAGCCTACAGCACACGGCTCGGGTCAGGTGACCGTGGCTGTACAGGTAGCCTAGAGGAACACAATGTACCAGGAGGAGAGAGAGAGGACCACAGAGGTGGAGGAGAGGGAGAGAGAGGACCACAGAGATGGAGGAGAGGGAGAGAGAGGACCACAGAGGTGGAGGAGAGGGAGAGAGAGGACCACAGAGGTGGAGGAGAGGGAGAGAGAGGACCACAGAGATGGAGGAGGAGAGGGAGAGACAGGACCACAGAGATGGAGGAGGGAGAGAGAGGACCACAGAGGTGGAGGAGGAGAGGGAGAGAGAGGACCACAGAGGAGGAGGAGAGGGAGAGAGAGGACCACAGAGGTGGAGGAGAGAGAGAGAGAGGGAGAGAGAGGACCACAGAGGTGGAGGAGAGGGAGAGAGAGAGGACCACAGAAAGAGAGAGGGAGAGGACCACAGAGGAGGAGAGGGAGAGAGAGGACCACAGAGATGGAGGAGGGAGAGAGAGAGGACCACAGAGGTGGAGGAGAGGGAGAGAGAGGACCACAGAGGTGGAGGAGAGAGAGAGGACCACAGAGGTGGAGGAGAGAGAGAGGACCACAGAGGTGGAGGAGAGAGAGAGGACCACAGAGGTGGAGGAGAGAGAGAGGACCACAGAGATGGAGGAGAGAGGACCACAGAGGTGGAGGAGAGAGAGAGGACCACAGAGGTGGAGGAGAGGGAGAGAGGGGACCACAGAGGTGGAGGAGAGAGAGAGGACCACAGAGGTGGAGGAGAGAGGACCAGAGGTGGAGGAGAGAGGACCACAGAGGTGGAGGAGAGAGGACCAGAGGTGGAGGAGAGAGGACCACAGAGATGGAGGAGAGAGAGAGAGGGAGAGAGAGGACCACAGAGAGACAGAGAGAGAGAGATACACAGGAGAACAAAGGGGGAGGAGGAGAAAACCAGACTCATTATCCTCACCCAACACTGCTGTGTCAGACATGTCACATGACCCAAAATCAACCAGAACCCCACATTGAGCCTCTGAAGCTTCGTCTGTGTGGATGGGTGCTTGCAAATGTTACCCAGAGTGATGGACTTGAGGTAGATGGGGTGCAGGAAGTGGCTGAGCAGCGCCCCCTGCAGGCCCAGCACGTTCCAGCGCAGGATCTTGTCGCTGCAGCTCATGGTCCTCAGTCTCTCCCCATGCTGGATGCCGTCCCAGGTGGGCACGATGGCACTGGACTCCACTGGGATGGTGCCCTCACCTGGAGACCACACGACAGCAGGACTGGTTTTACCACAGGCTTTGGTGGGAAGGGTGAGTGTGTTTGTGAGTGAGCGTGTGTTTGTGTGTTTGTGAGCTCGCGTGTGTGTGAGCTTGTGCGTGAGCTCGCGTGTGTGTGAGCTTGTGCGTGAGCTCGCGTGTGTGAGTAGTCCTGGCTCGTACCGTTCTCCACCTTGGTGCGGAGCTTGCCCTGTTTGGCGTTCTCAAACAGAGGCTGGTGCCCCGCACCGCCCTCCTCTGCTGACTCACTGCAGGACTTGTCGAACAGAGCGCCATCTCCACAGGGGGCCGTGCTGGGCGGGAGGGGGGAGGGGTTAATCACTCTGTTAATTAGCAAAGTTACTAAAAGAACATTTGGATGGCTGTTGAAGTCGTAGGCCAGTCTGAGGTATGACAGGGGAGGTGATGGAAGGAGGGAGGGAGGGAGCGCCCACCTGATGTAGAGGTGAAAGGTGATGTCGGGTTTGATCTGAAGCTTGTTTTCCTCTGCAGACTCAAAGATACTGTCCTCCGACCCTTCACAGTGCTTAAGCAACTCATTATACAGAAACCTGAGGAGACAGAGACAGACACAGAGAGAGAGACACAGAAAGAGAGACACAGAGAGAGAGAGAGACAGAGAGAGATAAAGATAGATGCAGATAGACAGAGAGAGATAGAGATGGATGGGAAGAAGAGAGGCAGGGAGGAAGGTAGAGAAAGAAGGAGGAAGAAAGTTACTTTGGGTGACAACCATCAAGCAGCCCGATGTGAGGTGGAGGAGCCTGGCGTGGTGCCAGCCAGCCAGACTGCCTGCTTGCCAGCCTGCCACAGCAGCACCAGGGGATCAGCCGGGTCACATCCATCTATTAAAATCCTTCATATTAAAAGACAGCCGTCGGTCCAGCCTCAGGAAGGCAGGGTGGAAGACCCAGAGCTTATTTCTCACCTCACGAACCCCCTCCTGGAGATGATTTCTGCGTGGCAGTCGTTCACAGTGTCCCCTTTAAGACTCAGCTCCTCTCCTTTAACACAGCGATTTCCTGCAGAGGAAAAATCCAGACAATCCTTCCAAATGCCAACGCAAAAAAAGAGTGTCGCCCCCGTGGCACCCCCCCTGGCGGCGCCCCCCTGGCGCCGTGGCGAGGTAGTCCTACCTGTGCCGAGGCTCACCACGGTCCCCAGACCCTCCCCCCTCCTCATGACAAAGGTGGCCAGGATCTTGCGTCCCAGAAGGCTGTGCTGTATGCGCGTGGTCAGGGAGTTGAAGCGCTGGTGGCTCAGCATGGCGATCTGGTCATGCAGAGTACTGCCGCTCACAGGCAGCTAGGGGGAGATAAGGGAGAGAGGGGGGAGGAGAGGGGGGAGAGAGGAGAAAAAAGAGTCGCAAAAAAATTACCGTATTGTTTGGATAGGAATGTACTCGTTTGACTAAATCTAAATCATCAAGAGTAGCAGTAACGCAGCAGGACTTCCCTGACAGATCAGTATCTCCGACAGTGTTGTGAACATGGTGATAATGTGGGTGGAGATGAAGAAATTAGGAGTAATACCAGAATGAGTACCTCTGCTGGGGTGAGCTCCCCAGTACGGGCCGCCTTCTCTGCCTCCCCAATCAGCACCCTCAGAGCGGCATCTGCAGCCTCCTGCTTCCCCTGCTTCTTGTTGGAGGCGCGCACTGGAGGGAACCAGCGACCCCCCAGCTTAGCCTGGTAGGTGAACCTGAGAGGGAGGTCAGGAGGGCGGGTGGGGGCAGTGAGAGAGAAGGAGAGCACGGAAGAGAGAGAGCAAGCGAGAGAGAGACAGAGTGAGGTTGAAAGGGAGAGGGAGGGAGAGAGTGAGGTTGAAGGGGAGAGTGAGGTTGAGAGGGAGGGAGAGTGAGGTTGAAAGGGAGAGGGAGGGAAAGTGAGGTTGAGAGGGAGAGGGAGGGAGAGAGTGAGGTTGAAAGGGAGAGGGAGGGAGAGAGTGAGGTTGAGAGGGAGGAAGAGTGAGGTTGAAAGGGAGGGAGAGTGAGGTTGAACGGGAGAGGGAGGGAAAGTGAGGTTGAAAGGGAAAGGGAGGGAGAGTGAGGTTGAAAGGGATAGTGAGGGAGGGAGAGTGAGGTTGAAAGGGATAGTGAGGTTGAGAGGGAGAGAGAGAGTGAGAGGGAGGGAGGGAAAGTGAGGTTGAGAGGGAGAGGGAGGGAGAGAGTGAGGTTGAAAGGGATAGTGAGGGAGGGAGAGAGTGAGGTTGAGAGGGAGGAAGAGTGAGGTTGAGAGGGAGGGAGAGTGAGGTTGAACGGGAGAGGGAGGGAAAGTGAGGTTGAAAGGGAGAGGGAGGGAGAGAGTGAGGTTGAGAGGGAGGAAGAGTGAGGTTGAGAGGGAGGGAGAGGGAGGTTGAGAGGGAGGGAAAGTGAGGTTGAAAGGGATAGTGAGGGAGGGAGAGAGAGGTTGAAAGGGAGAGGGAGGGAGAGAGTGAGGTTGAGAGGGAGGAAGAGTGAGGTTGAAAGGGAGAGGGAGGGAAAGTGAGGTTGAAAGGGATAGTGAGGGAGGGAGAGAGTGAGGTTGAAAGGGATAGTGAGGTTGAAAGGGAGAGGGAGGGAGAGTGAGGTTGAAAGGGATAGTGAGGTTGAAAGGGAGAGGGAGTGAGACAGAAGGCAGTGTGGGAGAGAGGAGGACAGAGGGGGGCAGCAGAGAGACAGAGATGGATGAGGGCAGACGTGAGAGCGGGAGAACATGACAGAGAGATGGATGAGGGTGACAAGGAGGTGGGACAGAGGAGGAGAAACAAAAACCAGGAGGAGGAGGAGGGACACATAGGGAGAAGACGATTATATCATTTGTAGGGCACATATCCATTTCCCACGAGACCGAAAAAAAAAGTGAGTAGTGCGGTTCTTACTTGGGTTCATGCGGCGGTCCGGCCTGGCCCACCAGCCTGATCTCAGCAGCGAAGCCCCTGGCCCTGGCGTACTCCAGAAGGCCAGACACTGCGTTGTTGTTCAGGTGGTTGATGAGGTCACCTACCCCGGCCTCGTGGGCCGCGCGGAGCTCCTCCGCTGTCAGGGGAGGGAGGGAGGGGCAGGGAGGCATGGAGGCACCCCCCTCACCGTCCCCTGACGGACAGAGGGGCAGCTGGGGCTGGGAGGGGAGGAAGAGGACAGGAGAGGAGGAAGAGGACAGGAGGAATAAAAGCAGAACATGGGGTTAAGAGACAGGAGAGGGAGAGGACAGGAGGAATAAAAGCAGAACATGGGGTTAAGAGACAGGAGAGGGAAAAGAGCAAGGGGGAACAAGGGAAGAAGAAAATGAAGATAGGTGAGTCAGAGTCCTTCCTGGCTGGGGGGGTTACACCATAGATATATATAAAGACTAGATGTCTTACGGCGGACTCTAGAACGTCCACACATGGCGGCCATCTTGCTACAGTCAACTCGCTCACCCATAACATTGTGTTGGTGCTACATGTACTTTTTAAATGACCATAACTTGCTCAATTTTCAACCGATTTTTAAACGGTTTGGTTTGTTATCAACGTCAGAGACGTTATGCCACTGCATACTTATGAATAATTATGTGATTTTTTTTAAAAATAGAATAGAAGTATGCAGTGACATAACGACATCTCTGACGTTGATAACAAACCAAACCGTTTAAAAATCGGATAGCAAGATGGCCGCCACGTGCGGACGTTCGACTCCGTTGTCCGGCAACGCGGACGAGACATCTACCCTTTATATATATATATCTATGGGTTACACAGTGTGGTGTGTGGGGTTCTGTTACACAGTGTGGTGTGTAACCCCCGGTTACACAGTGTGGTCTGTAACCCCCGGTTACACACCATGTTTGAATTTCCCCTCCCTCGCCCCCACCCTCGCCCCCTCCCTCGCCCCCACCCTCGGCCCCACCCTCGCCCCCTCCCTCGCCCCCTCCCTCGGCCCCCTCCCTCGCCCCCACCCTCGCCCCCTCCCTCGGCCCCTCCCTCGGCCCCCTCCCTCGGCCCCTCCCTCGGCCCCCTCCCTCGGCCCCCTCCCTCGGCCCCTCCCTCGGCCCCCTCCCTCGGCCCCCTCCCTCGGCCCCCTCCCTCGGCCCCTCCCTCGGCCCCCTCCCTCGCCCCCCTCCCTCGCCCCCACCCTCGCCCCCTCCCTCGGCCCCCTCCCTCGGCCCCCTCCCTCGGCCCCCTCCCTCGGCCCCACCCTCCGGTCACCTTGTTAAGCTGGAGCCTCCCGTCTGACATCAGCTCTTTGACGGCCTCTTCTGCAGCGAGCTGCCGGGCAGCCTTCTTGCTGGGGGCTGAGGCCTCAGCACACAGCGTCTCTCCGATCTTCACCCTGAACATAAACCTGGGAGGGACGACAGGCGGGGGAAGAGGAGACAGACATACATTATTTGGTGGTACGTTTTCTGAGTAGAAGAGGCTCAGGGTCACCAGTGGACGAGTTAAACCTCAGACCGTGCAAGATACCACAGATACATGGAGATGAACAGGGTCGATATTGACCCCAGTGGAGGTCCTTCTCAGGGGAAGGAAATCAGCAGAACGAGAGGAGAGAGAGAGAGAAGGGGGAAGGAGGGAGAAAGAAGGGGGAGGGAGACAGAGAGAAGGGGGAAGGAGGGAGAGGAGAGAGAAGGGGGAGGGAGAGAGAGAGAAGGGGGAGGGAGAGAGAGAGAAGGGGGAGGGAGAGGAGAGAGAAGGGGGAGGGAGAGGAGAGAGAAGGGGGAGGGAGAGAGAGAGAAGGGGGAGGGAGAAAGAGGGAGAGGAGAGAGAAGGCGGAAGGAGGGAGAGGAGAGAGAAGGCGGAAGGAGGGAGAGGAGAGAGAAGGCGGAAGGAGGGAGAGGAGAGAGAAGGGGGAGGGAGAGGAGAGAGAAGGGGGAAGTAGGGAGATAGGTGGACAGAAAAGGTATTGTGTGTCACGTCAGCAGACTGCAGTATTGAGGGCAGCCACTCAGGACGCAAATAGCTTGTCCGCAAGGTCCCCTGACGGACATAGGTTCAAGTTCAAGTCTTTTATTGTCAGATGCAACACAGAACAACACAGGGTCAAACTGGGCACTGAATTTTTTGGGACAAGACAACGCAAAGCAACCTGGCATAACATGACATATAAGTACTCAGAACATAGGTTACACCTATGATAAGCTAACATATAATATAATAAACCTCCTAAATATTCAAAATAACAATACAGTATACAAAACCTATAATACACATAATATCCTATACTAACCTTGAGACAAGTAGGGTACAATTATGATGGAGTCAAATAGCTGCATCCGGAAGGAAGTATGGATAAATAGACAACTGGATATACATACATGGGATACAGGGATGAGCGTTACCGTGGGTCGTGTGGCGGGCCCTACAGGGGAGCGTTACCGTGGGTCGTGTGGCGGGCCCTACAGGGATGAGCGTTACCGTGGGTCGTGTGGCGGGCCCTACAGGGGAGCGTTACCGTGGGTCGTGTGGCGGGCCCTACAGGGGAGCGTTACCGTGGGTCGTGTGGCGGGCCCTACAGGGGAGCGTTACCGTGGGTCGTGTGGCGGGCCCTACAGGGGAGCGTTACCGTGGGTCGTGTGGCGGGCCCTACAGGGATGAGCGTTACCGTGGGTCGTGTGGCGGGCCCTACAGGGGAGCGTTACCGTGGGTCGTGTGGCGGGCCCTACAGGGATGAGCGTTACCGTGGGTCGTGTGGCGGGCCCTACAGGGATGAGCGTTACCGTGGGTCGTGTGGCGGGCCCTACAGGGATGAGCGTTACCGTGGGTCGTGTGGCGGGCCCTACAGGGATGAGCGTTACCGTGGGTCGTGTGGCGGGCCCTACAGGGGAGCGTTACCATGGGTCGTGTGGCGGGCCCTACAGGGGAGCGTTACCGTGGGTCGTGTGGCGGGCCCTACAGGGATGAGCGTTACCGTGGGTCGTGTGGCGGGCCCTACAGGGGAGCGTTACCGTGGGTCGTGTGGCGGGCCCTACAGGGGAGCGTTACCGTGGGTCGTGTGGCGGGCCCTACAGGGGAGCGTTACCGTGGGTCGTGTGGCGGGCCCTACAGGGATGAGCGTTACCGTGGGTCGTGTGGCGGGCCCTACAGGGATGAGCGTTACCGTGGGTCGTGTGGCGGGCCCTACAGGGGAGCGTTACCGTGGGTCGTGTGGCGGGCCCTACAGGGATGAGCGTTACCGTGGGTCGTGTGGCGGGCCCTACAGGGATGAGCGTTACCGTGGGTCGTGTGGCGGGCCCTACAGGGATGAGCGTTACCGTGGGTCGTGTGGCGGGCCCTACAGGGGAGCGTTACCGTGGGTCGTGTGGCGGGCCCTACAGGGGAGCGTTACCGTGGGTCGTGTGGCGGGCCCTACAGGGGAGCGTTACCGTGGGTCGTGTGGCGGGCCCTACAGGGGAGCGTTACCGTGGGTCGTGTGGCGGGCCCTACAGGGGAGCGTTACCGTGGGTCGTGTGGCGGGCCCTACAGGGATGAGCGTTACCGTGGGTCGTGTGGCGGGCCCTACAGGGATGAGCGTTACCGTGGGTCGTGTGGCGGGCCCTACAGGGATGAGCGTTACCGTGGGTCGTGTGGCGGGCCCTACAGGGATGAGCGTTACCGTGGGTCGTGTGGCGGGCCCTACAGGGATGAGAGTTACCGTGGGTCGTGTGGCGGGCCCTACAGGGATGAGCGTTACCGTGGGTCGTGTGGCGGGCCCTACAGGGATGAGCGTTACCGTGGGTCGTGTGGCGGGCCCTACAGGGATGAGCGTTACCGTGGGTCGTGTGGCGGGCCCTACAGGGGAGCGTTACCATGGGTCGTGTGGCGGGCCCTACAGGGGAGCGTTACCGTGGGTCGTGTGGCGGGCCCTACAGGGGAGCGTTACCGTGGGTCGTGTGGCGGGCCCTACAGGGGAGCGTTACCGTGGGTCGTGTGGCGGGCCCTACAGGGGGGAGCGTTACCGTGGGTCGTGTGGCGGGCCCTACAGGGGAGCGTTACCGTGGGTCGTGTGGCGGGCCCTACAGGGATGAGCGTTACCGTGGGTCGTGTGGCGGGCCCTACAGGGATGAGAGTTACCGTGGGTCGTGTGGCGGGCCCTACAGGGATGAGCGTTACCGTGGGTCGTGTGGCGGGCCCTACAGGGATGAGCGTTACCGTGGGTCGTGTGGCGGGCCCTCCTGGCCCGTGTTGATGAACTCGATGGGGCTTCCTGTGCGCTGGCTGAACTCCATCAGCATGGACACGGGGTTCTTCCCCCCGGGGAGCGAGCGGGACAGGGCCTGGGGCGGGCCCTCCACAGCGCCCTGGCAGAGACGGGGAAGATGCACCGTTCAGGAAACCGGATCATGGATCCATCAGGTCACAGAGATTTCACACCTCTCCCCCCACCCCCCCGGTACAAAGCCCACAGAAGCATACACACTTACAATGGCGCTGGTGCTGGACACACTTACAGCAGTGTCTGGATTGGGATCCATGGCCTGATCCATGCCAGCGACGGCCCCCTCCTCCCCCTCCGGACCTCCTCCATCCATCTCCCGGACCAGGATGCGGAGGGTTGCTGCCGCGGCATCTTTCTTCGCCACCTTCTTATTGGACGCCTCAGCGATTGGAAACAACCTGCCATCCAGCATGACCTGCATACGAAATCTGAACGTGGGCAAGTTGGGGGGGGGGGTGGGGGGCAGAACTTCTGTCAATTCATTGTGTCTGAAACGGGTTGATGATTTAAGATGCAGCAGAAAGCCGGGATAAACTGCCAGTGGCTTACCTGGGGTCGTGGGAGGGCCCTGATTGGTCAAGAAGCAGGAACTCACAGTTGTGCCCTAGGTACTGGGCATACTCCATCAAGCCACTGACGGGGTTCTTAGTTTTCACTTCTTGCAGTTTCGCCCGCAGGTTTTGGGGAGGAGGTGCTGCCAAGGACACGGCGACCGTTCCCATGGCAGCAGCCCTTTCCACATCAGTCTGCCGGCGAATAGCATTAAGGAATTCTGGTATGTCGTCACTGGCCCACTGGTCCCCATTAGCCTCGTCTTCCTGATGGACGATGGAAGATGGTTGGACAGAAGGGGGAGGGGGGCGTGGAGGGTGGGTGGAGGAGACAGAAAGGGTGAGGGGGGAGGGGTCATTATGTGTTGGGAAGGGCTTCATGTCTGGTATCTCAAACTCTTCCACGCTCTCCAGGTAAGGGCGGAGGTGTCTGACATGGGACAGTCCACCTACCCCCTGGCCACCTACCCCCTCTTGGCTCTCCTGCGACTGAAGACCTGGGGCAGACGGGAGTGTGTCCCTCCCTGGAAATGGGGACAATATTTCTGAGGTGACCGCTCCTGCTTGCCCGGCCCCACCTCCTGCCTCCACCACCTGCATCTCCGTGGCGGCGTGCTGCGAGGCCTTGAGGCTGCGCTGCATCCTGTCCCTGCGGTGGTCAGACAGGTCCCAGGTGAAAGGGGTAACATCCGAGTTCTTGACCACGTCCCCTTGCTTCTCCAGGGCGTAGAGGGTGGGGTTCACCTGCTTGGCGGTCTTCAGGCCCATGTTTTTGGCTATGACCAGAGCGGTCACCTCCCTGGTGTCTAGCAGGTACTGCATCACCTGCTCCTTCTGTTCCCGGCTTTCCGCCATGTTGGGGGTTTCGAGGTGGAGGTCGAGAGGCTGGCTGGCAGAGCTGGCTGTGACCGGGTCCGGTTCTTCCAGGTCTTGTGCTTGTGGCGGTTCGTGGAACGAGTCTGACGATTCCAAAGAAGATGAAGACGAGAAGGAATTTGATTCGGCGTCAGAATCTTCTTCCCCTTCAGCCTCTCCGGGTTGTGCGTTGGCTTGTTGGACGTCTTCGCTGACCTCAGCGTCTACAGCCGCATGTTCCTTCTTTACCGGTGACAGAAAGCGTTTGTGAGCTGGCTGCGACTCTCCTGTGCTTTGCGTCTGTTGGGAATGTGTTTCGTTCTGCGTGTCCTGGTCTTCCCCACCTTGGGGAGACTCCCTGAACAGAGTCCACTCTGGAGGACTGCTCCCTTGTTTCGTTGCTTTCTGCGTGCGCTCAAGAGCATACAGAGCCTGGTTGACGATCTTTTTGGGCAGATGTAGCTTTTTGGCTAGTACCTTTGCTTGAAAACTTTCAGTGGGGCTCAAATCAGTCAGGCATCTGACGATCAGCTCCTGAATATCAGGTGTTAGCTGAACGGGAGTCAAAGTCTTCTTGCCGGAGTTGGAACTTGAAACAGACGCTTTGTCAATGCTCTCCCCTCCTCGGCTGGGTCGCTCTCTGTTAAAGGATAAACTCTGCAGGCCGTTCAATAGAGATTCAGAATATTCCGCTTTAGGACTCCATTGCCTGTTAGAGTACTGGTTGTGGTTCTGGTTTTTGTTCTGGTTGTGGTTCCAGTGCTGTGGTCCAGGGTTGCCTCTCGGGGCTCCTTGAAAAGGTGGGTACCCCAAATCTCTGCTGCTCCCTCTGCCTCGATCTCGACTGCAGCCCCCTCTACCCCGGGGGCTGTTGCTGTGGTGGGGGAACCGGCTGAAGCCGGACTGAGGCTGGTACGGACTGTAAGGCGGCCCGGTGAGTATCACACCAACAGCCCTCGGCCCCCCTCCTCTGGGGCTCACCCTGTACTGGGGCGCCTCAAGGTTCTGTCCCCTTAGGAACTGGACCTGCTGGTCCTGAAACGAGTTTAGAATCGGCACACGGTTTGAGTTCAGCCGCTCCGACCCGTTCGATGCCCCGGGGTGGAGGGTTCGGACCGGGTTCGGCCCAGATAAGGGAGGGGTGACGGGGAAGAGGGGATGGGGCAGCGAGTGGGAGGGCACAAGGGGAGGAACAGGGAGACTGGGGAAGTCGTTCTGGTGCGGGGTCTGCTGCGGGGGAGTTCGCACGGACCCGAGTCTGTAGAAGTGGGGCTTGGCCTGGAGGTGTGAGAGGGGGGGGCGGTGGTACTGCTCTTTGGAGGGCCCTCCTCTACCTCTGCTCATAGCGCAGGGGTGGGGGCACAAGAGGGCAGGGGTGCTGACTAAGCAGCAGAAGTCTGTGTCTGTACCGGAGGTATCAGGTATCAATGCAGAGATAGCAGAATGTAGAGAAGCTGGGCAGGCAGGCGTCGCAGACAGCACACAGCACCTGAGAGGGAGAGGACCAGGCTGACTGTGAGACACGTGAAGATGACCGTAAGAAAGTAATCAAATAATGAGGGATAAAGACAAGAGAAGGTTGAGAGACACTTTTAGCTTTTGTTAAAATGATAGGAAGTAAACAAACGGGGAGCTAGAGAGGAACTTTCCAAACGTTACATTTATTTGTGGGGGGGGGAGGGGTTATAAATTATTTCATTGTCACATACAGCGACAGCGTCTCTACCTCCCCGAAACTCAATCCCTAGGTAAAAGGCTGCTGATTAATAATTCATAGTTGTTGTGACAATCCTTGTATTTCTGGCTTAGATGATTTGCAAATTCACAAGGGAAGGGAAAATGCGACACCGAGACAGGATGTTGGGAATAGTCCGAGGGCAAACGCAAGGACAGGAGACATCAGATCGTCCTGTAACTGACAGAAGATAGACAGGAGACAGGAGACACAGTAGGTGAGAGATTCAGCTTTGAAACTTGAAAGATATTTAGCTAAAAAAAAATCTAGGTTAACCCTCTTATACTTTACTGTCCTAGGAAAGAGAAGACTTCTGGAAACCCACTGGTGACTATCAGGTGTCATAATGTGTGCCATAAACACTTCACATTCAATTAACTAAAATAGCTTTCTTTGGACAAGTATATAGCTTCATAACCGCGTGCTTGTAGATGATCAGCGTGGATAGTACAAAGCAGGGTTCCAATAAAAAAAATGTACATGACTCAAAAGTCGAATCAAGTGACACAAAGAATTATAGAAGAGATACAAAACGTATCACATACATAACCCATTACTGTATCAGGTTTCAGTACTTAATTTAATAAGTCAAGTGGCTGTCGTTCACCCTTAACTTGAACGGGAACGGACAGCGCGATGCTCCGCTGCTCCCGGTTAAACAGGACTCCTAATCCTGACCCTAATTCAGCAGCCAAAAACAACGATTCAAAAGTTTCTCGAAACCAGCTATCTGGTTTCCATTCATACATAGACGATGGTTTGGCTTTGTAATTGGTTATGAGTCCCGAAAACGGTCCATTAGCCTATCCACTCTCCACATCCCCCTTCAATGCATATTAAAAGTGTCTAAATTAATAGGTAAACCTCAGTTTCACAGAAAATACCGAAGGCCTCACCTGTTCAGAGGATGGAGCGGAGAGATTAATCCCGTCACTTTCGAATGACAGAACAACAAGAGTTCTACCGGCTGCGCGTGCGGCGGGGGTCAAAAGGTTAAAGTCAGGATAAAAAAAATGCAGTTGTGCCAGCATCCTAATAAGCTCATCAACGTGTTGTTTCGAAGCCTGAAATGTTTCATGCTATTTTAAATTCCTCTTTCAGAGCTCATTAACATTCTCGCTTTGAAAGGCAACTGAAGCACATGGCTAAAATATCAGAACCACGCAGGTTATAAAATGACGTTATTGTAGTACTACAGCTGATATACAACATAGTTCGGCAAGAAGCATGAAACGTCTACAGTGATGCCTCTTTCGTTTTTCTTTCTTCGGAAATAAGCCGTCTAGAGTTTCTACCCTGTCACGTGACATTCAAGCCAATGTCACGTGTGTCTACATGTTTCATTGACCACATGCGCCTTGCCTCGTCATTGCTCATGGTTAAAACAAACCAGATGTTTTAATGGTTTTGTGTTGTATCTGTAAAATGTATGAAAACGTAAATAGCAGTTGAGGATAAGGGGATATCTGCCAATGCAGTATTTTTGTGCCCTACAAAGAGCTATAGCCGGAGGAGGTAAAGTATTGTCTTTAAAAAGGCACGTGCTGGCTGATCTCATATGTGTACAATTTGCTTTCGTTTGCTTTACTGCGTTCAACGAAACTACACATTGAACTTTATCGCTTTCCTTTTGCTTGCCCATCTAAATCTCTAATGTGAAGTATGGCTCCCGGACAATTGTATGACAAAATGACATAGCTCACCAATGTAAAAAAAAAAAAAAAAAATGGAACTGTATTAAAATATAAAAATATCAGCCTAGCACCAAGCAGATGCCAAATGCTGCCTGAAGCGGTGTTTCACCCCGAATCACACTCGATTCAATCACGCTTATGCACGGGTGCATTGTTATCGTCCCATTTACAGTATGTTCTTAAATGTAAATATAATGGTCTGGTCTTAAAATATAAAAAGTGGAAATAGTAAAGTGAGAGCTTCACTTCATCGCTCAGTTCTACTCAGACAAGATGAGGTTGCTAGGGAAGTTTGGTCTGGGATGGGGTACGTTGTTCCCTCCTGCATGCCCTTGTCCCCACCCCCCACCCCTTCCCCCCTCCCCACCCCTTCCCCCCTCCCCACCCCTTCCCCCCTCCCCTGGCAGATCTCCGGATACAGAGAGAGAAGCCTCAACAACAGGGGACAAACCGAAGCTATGCAGTAGTTGATTCAGTGGCACTTGGCCTCGTTCACATACAGCATCCATGGATTTACAGTTGAACTTACTGTTACCGCATAAAATGGAAAACCCTAATTGTATATAATAGTTAATACGTCATTCAGAAGTTTATGACCACACTACTGAATAATTAATCTGAGGTTACAAGGATAAGGTTCATTTCGATGGGATGGTCAAGATAATGAATGCTGACAAATTAACAAACTAATAAATAAACCAAAATAGCAGATAAACACGCTCACCACAAGCCATTTTGCATTCTCTTTTCTAAATCTCTTATAATCCCGTAGTATTCCTCTCATTCGCACGCGCACTCATCACATTTGGCTACAACTGTTGCCAGAATGTCAGGCTTATAAAAACCATTAACATTTTTCACCGCCATGTAGAACGAGCGCATGCATATATTGCGCGAGCTAGCTTGCTATAGTCCCAGCACAAGGTAGCGCGAACCCAGCATACACAACCAGATAAAGCTTAGTTTAGTCAGGGTCACTTTCAAAATAACCTAAATCGGGGTACCGTGCTGTAGACAATAGCTAGGTAACTCGCTACAGCCGGCTATCTTGGAAAGGGTCGAGTCGAGTCCAAGTCAAGCTTGCTAGCTGGCTAGCTAACTAGCTAGCTATTAACGCAATGAAAGGATTAGCCAAAACACACTGTGTGCTATGTTGGAAATGTATTAAATACAAACACCAATTCACAGAGTAGAGTTTCAGTGCCCATATTTTCGTTTCCAAGAGTGCTTCATACATTCGCTATTCCCTGCAAGAAATACTTTCCCTGCGCAAGACTGTCTGAAGTGAAAGCACTGACCATCACATTGCACCATGCAAACAAACGACAAACGCAATGCAAAGAGAAGCAGCACCAACGCAATATTTACGTAAGTCGCACTGATCCATGGCACAGGAAGAGGGATTTTTTTGAACGATATCGTTCAATTACCTGCGTTTGAGGGGGCTCGATGCGGCTAGCTAGGTCTTGCGTACCAGCATTTTATTCCATGCAGCGGGACAAACAACGGAATAGGAAAATCGATGTCATCAGTGACATGCGCCACGCCGGCGCGTTGATAGTGACGCGCCACAAGTGCTCGGGTGCCAGTGTTGCTCAATACATTGGAGGGGGAGGGGGAGGGGGAGGGGGAGGGGGAGGGGGAGGGGGAGGGGGAGGGGGAGGGGGAGGGGGAGGGGGAGGGACAGAATTCTCAACAGAATTGGCGGCTATGACAACATGAATGCACAATACAGTTGGTTAAGTTACAGTTATTTTGGTTTCGCTAAACAGGCAACACTGGAGGTTCAGAGACGGAAACAATGAGATGAAAAACCTCTCCCAAAAATGTGACCATGGTGTTCTTGATCGCTACTACATTATAAGGTGTTCGCGCTTTTTATAAAAAATAAAACAGCTATTTTTTTGTCAATATCATAAGAATGATATATGGAGATGATCATTTTTATCAAGGAGCCAAAGTAAACAATTTTGTGAATAGTTTGACTGTCCAAACGGCACTTACTGATACATCCAGCAGGGGTCAGTAGTAGGCCGTCTTCACCATTTTATTTAAGTATTGCAGTAGCAGAACAATCTGTTGCTACGATAAAACTACAGTTTAGGATGAACTTGCTTGGTGTAGTCGAGCGTGGTCCTATGTTCAATGGGCTGCAGGGGAAGGAAATTGTATCTCGGCTTGTCAAAGTGAATTACAAAGTAAGCTTGGTGCTTCCAGTATCGTGCTTTATTGACCGGACAATATTGCACTCTTCTCTGTCTAAATGATGCAAAGGTTCTTCCTTCATTCTCCACCCTTGTCACCACCTGGCTTCCCTCTCTGTCTTCCTGTCCAGCTGCCCCTGCTGCCACGCCTCCTTGCTTCACCAGTCACCTGTCAGGGGGGTGGGGGGGGGGGGGTAAAGGGGGAGTGAGGAGGGGGTGCTCTTGGCAGTGAAAGGGGAGGGAAGAGTAGGTTGTTGTGGAGCAGTAACAGGGGGAATGAAAGAGAGGAGGGGGCTGGAGGTTTATGTGACGAGCGAGTGCTACGATGTGGAAGTTGCTGTGTGTGCTGCGGCATCTCTTCCATTCTGTCTTCCTGCGTGGAAAAGAGGGATCTATGCGCTTCGTCAAACCCTTCCTCCGTGTCTCTCTCTCTCTCTCATGTCTTTTCTGCTTCCCCACGCCCATACGTGATGTGTTGTTCTCCGTCTAAACATCTTTGCTCCTCTTCTCGTCTGATTCTCATTCTCGTGTTGCTGCTTGACTTGCTGTGAACCCTCCCCCCTCTCTCTTCCCCTCTCATCCTTCACTCTCTGTCCCTGGCTGGGATCCCCTCTATCTCTCTCTACTCATGTGGAAGAGCACAGCATGAGAGGGAAAGTGGCTCTATGTTTGGTTGGACTGGCAGCCCTGCTTCACAGTGAGTGATTTTTATTCTTTACACATTGGTGTTTGAGTTTGTGGTTTTTGTGTTAGTCCTTATTTGTTTTCGTAGCAAAACGACGATGGTAAGTGGGGAAAAATTAAACACATCTTTTACATCTTTAAAAAAAAAATCATTTTCATTCCACAATAAGCAGTTCATTGTACAGGATCATTGTGTGGATGTTGATGTGGCCGCTAAGTGATTGACTGTATTTGAACTCTGGTCCCCTGCTGTGTCATCTCTAATAGGGACAAAACAGTATAGTTGTGAGAAGAGAGATACAACAACAAGAGGAGTAGGAGAAGGGAGAGAGAGAATGACAGAGACTGAGTGCATGACAGGAAAAAGACATGCAGGGGGGTTCACATGTGTGATGTCATTGTAAAGTGGTAGTATTTAGCTAAAGGTTGATTGATGGCACGCATGCACCCAGTATCTGGATCTGTTTGGTGTGGATATACTTTGTACGAATGCTGTGACACAGTTTTCATCATGATTATAGATTATGGCTATAGCTGTGTAAGAAACTCCCCAAATGAGTCATTGTGTATGTTAATAGCCTGTCTGTTTGTCAGTCTGTTTGTCTGTCTGTCTGTCTAGAGGTTGGTTTGTGTCTGTTTGTCTGTTTCTCTGTTTAATGGCGTCACTATTTCCTCTGTGGAACGAAGCTGACATCTTAACATCCCCAGAAAGACTCTAACCGTCTGTTAGTCATCGATCTGTGCTACAATTTATGGGGCTGGCTGGATACTTTCCCTTCACCTCCTCCTCCTTTCACTCCACCCTTCCCTGCCTGAACCACTAATATATCTTACCTCTTGTAAAACCCCCCACCATTCGAAAGATTCTGTAATGATTTTCTTCCATTTCACTGGAATCTCTCCTCTCTTTTCATTTTTCTTTTCTCCTTCCCTCCGTCGGTGCACCTTCTCACATCTCTAATTCATCTCTCAGCTTTTTCATGGTTTCCAAATAGATCTGTCCATTTGTAACTGTCTCTTTCTCTCCCTCTTCTTTTATCTGCCCCCCTCTCTCTCTCTCTCTCTCTCTCTCTCTCTCTCTCTCTCTCTCTCTCTCTCTCTCTCTCTCTCTCTCTCTCTCTCTCTCTCTCTCTGTTTGTCTCTCTCTGTTTGTCTCTCTCTGTGTGTGTCTCTCTCTCCCCCTCTCCTCTCAGTATCAGAGCAGGGGCCACACCAGCGCTATCTACTGAGAGAGCTGCTGAAGGACTATAACCCGATGGAGAGACCAGTGGCTAACGACTCCCTACCTCTCACTGTCCGATTCTCCTTCACTCTCATACAGGTCATGGATGTGGTACGTTACCAACATACAGGACACACAATACATACGCACACACACACACCAAATACATCACCTCTAACTCTTTAATGTGTTGCAGGATGAGAAGAATCAGATTCTGACCACCAATGCTTGGCTTCAGATGGTGAGTTGATGCATATGTGTGTGTTTGTGTTGGCTGGTGTTTGTGCTGGCTGGTGTTTGTGCTGGCTGGTGTTTGTGCTGGCGCTGGCTGGTGTTTGTGCTGGCTGGTGTTTGTGCTGGCGCTGGCTGGTGTTTGTGCTGGCTGGTGTTTGTGCTGGCTGGTGTTTGTGCTGGCTGGTGTTTGTGCTGGCTGGTGTTTGTGCTGGCTGGTGTTTGTGCTGGCTGGTTTTCCTTCATGGCAGTGTGGTCTCTGGCTTTCAGCACTGGTTTGACCACTACCTCCAGTGGAACCAGTCAGAGTACCCTGGTGTGAAGAACCTGCGCTTCACTACAGACCAGGTCTGGACACCTGATATACTGTTGTACAACAGGTGAGTCTCACGCACACACACTGGCAACGCCAGCCATTTTGTCAGAACCTTTTTAGCGTAGCCCAGAATGTAATTTTAATATCTCGACAAACAAACAATGTGTGTGATGTGTGAGTTTGTTACATTCTGTCTAAAGTCTGTCAAAATAAATGTGTCTAGCATGTCAGTGAAGATCTCTAGCTCTAGCTAACTCTGTCGGGGGGGGGGGGTGTCTGATGGTCCCCCCTAAGTGACAGTCAGTGACAGCGGGAAGAGAATCAGCAGGAAGAGAGTCAGCAGGAAGAGAGTCAGCGGGAGGAGACTAAAAGAGAAATGGCAGAACGTAGGCAAAAACAACTGGGTATTTTTGGATTTTTCCAAAAGAGTAGTAAAGATAAGAATCTAGTTTGTTATTCAAACTTTTGAAATTGCCTGTTGATTTATGATATAATCGGATTTGGCACCTACAGTCATGATAACAATGAGTGTAAAGTAATGTTTATATTACATAAAACTCAAACATAATTTTGCGCTCAAATTAATGAATCTGTTTTTTATTTAGCATCTTAAGATCCAATGTTAGGTTTGGGCCCCGAATGTCTGTCGACACCCCAGCACACGCACACACACACACACACACACACACACACAATGCTGATCCCTTCCTCATTGCTTCTCAGTGCTCACGATAAGTTTGATGCCACCTTTAAGACCAATGTACTCGTCAACTCCAGTGGGTTCTGTGAGTATTTACCACCAGGTGAGTCTGCAGGAGCCTCTACTACAAAGTTACATCTTATTTCAGAAACTTTGATGATCTGAATCAGAATCAGAATCAGAATGGAATTTATTCGCCATGAAAGTTTGCACAGACAAGGAATTTGCTTTGGCAGGAAGGTGCATACAATAAACATATAGGGACCTAAAATGTAAATATGTGGACTAAAATTTAAATATGTGGACTAACTATACTAATATGTGGACTATCTATACTAGGAACAAGGTAACGATCTGTTAATCTTATAAAATCTGTTCTGTTCTTATAAAATCTGTTCTGTTCGATCTGTTAATCTTATAAAACATTTGTTACCTTGTTCCTCTCCCCCTCTCTCTCCCCCCTCTCTCCCCCCCCCCCCCTCTCTCTCTCTCTCTCTCTGTCTCTCTCTGTCTCTCTCTGTCTCTCTCAGGGATCTTCACCAGCACGTGCAATGTGGACGTACGTTGGTTTCCATTTGACATCCAACACTGTGAGCTGAAGTTTGGCTCCTGGACTTTTGACGGTTGGCTGCTTGACCTCCAGATGAAAGAGGCTGACGTGTCTGGATACATGACCAACGGGGAGTGGGACCTGTTGGGTGAGAGAGACTACCAAAGCCCCTGGTCTGGAAGGCCCAGCCTGCCACTTATTTACCCCTCCCTCTTTTCATCTTCTCATTCCTCCATCCCAATCCTTTCTTTCATCCTCTGGACCTCTCTGGACCCCCCTCCTCCCACACACTTAGGGGTTCCTGGGGGAAGGAGCGAGCAGTTTTACGAGTGTTGCGCGGAGCCCTACCCCGACGTGACCTTTGTGGTGACCCTGCGTCGGAGGACCCTGTACTACGCCCTCAACCTGCTCATCCCCTGTGTGCTTCTGTCCTGCATGACCCTGCTGTGCTTCCTCCTGCCAGCCAGCTCTGGGGAGAAGATCAGCCTGGGTGAGAGGGCTGGGGAGAGGGCTGGGGAGAGGGCTGGGGAGAGGGCTGGGGAGAGGGGCTGGGGAGAGGGCTGGGGAGAGGGGCTGGGGAGAGGGCTGGGGAGAGGGCTGGGGAGAGGGGCTGGGGAGAGGGCTGGGGAGAGGGCTGGGGAGAGGGGCTGGGGAGAGGGCTGGGGAGAGAGCTGGGGAGAGGGCTGGGGAGAGGGCTGGGGAGAGGGCTGGGGAGAGGGGCTGGGGAGAGGGGCTTGGGAGAGGGCTGGGGAGAGGGCTGGGTCTGGGAAGAGGGCTGGGGAAAGGGCTGAGGAGAGGGGCTGGGGAGAGGGCAGCCTCACCCATCCCTGTCCCTCCTCTTCTGTCCTTCTTACTCTCTGTCTCTCTCTACACATACTGGACGTGCTGTGTCAGAATGGGGGCAGGGTTCCAACAAAGCCTCTTTAGAAACGTTTATGGGCCTGACGGCAGGAAACACAGAGCAAGGGAGAGCCTGGAGACAGAGACAAACAAAACATGAAAGAAAGAAATGGAGGGAGATTAGGAGAGCCACATTTTTATAGCCTTGAATTGGTTGTGTTTCCAGAAAAGAAAGGATGGGATTTACAAAATCGCTTTAAATCTTTTCTTTCCTTAATCCCTCTCCTCCCTCTCTCCATCCCTCCTTCCTGAAGGCATCACTGTGCTCTTGTCTCTCACTGTCTTCATGCTGCTGGTGGCAGAGATCATGCCAGCCACTTCAGACTCCATACCGCTGATAGGTTAGTCACTGTGTGTGTGAGAGAAAGGGTTTAGTGGTCATCATAAAGATGCTCACAGCAGTGCTTGTAACACACCCAGTCATGGGTGTCTAACAGCTGTCCTCTGGTCTCCTATAGGTCAGTATTTTGCCAGTACCATGGTGATTGTTGGGATGTCGGTGGTCGCCACGGTGATCGTTCTTCAGTACCATCACCATGACCCCAACACTGGGAACATGCCCCAGTGGGTGAGAGTTTGTCTCTGTCTGTCTTTTTGTCTGTCAGTCTGTCTGTCAGTCTGTCTGTCTGTCTGTCTGTCTGTCTGCAAGTCTACCTGTTGTCTGTTTGTTTATCTGTCTATGAATGTATGAATCCTGGGACTTCCAGCGCTTCTGTTAGAGTGTGTATTTGGATTTCATTTCATCACTTTATTCATCTGTGCTGTTTGGCTTTGCTGTGTTCACAGAGATGGACTCCTGCCTCAGGCATGGCTGTTTGTTTCTCTGTAGCGTGTGTGGGTGTGTGTGGGTGTGTGGTGGTGGACTGTGTGTGGCAGGTGTGGTGTGTGTTTGTGTGTATGTGTGTGTTTGTGTCGGTATGTGTGTAGGTGTTAGTGTATTTGTGTGTTTGTGTGCGTGGATATGTAAGTGTGTGTGTGTTTGTGAGGATATTTGTTTGTGTGTTTGTGTGTGTGGATATGTAAGTGTGTGTGTGTGTGTTTGTGAGGATATTTGTTTGTGTATTTGTGTTCACCCTCTGGATGTTCAGCTGTCATTAATTCCCTCTGAACAGCAAGTCCTTAGCTGAGCCATGCATGTGTGTGTACTTATCCTCTCTTATCCGTGTGTGTGTGTGTGTCTAGGTACAGCTAGTTCTCCTCCAGTGGGTTCCCTGGTTCTTGCGGATGAAACGTCCGGGTGACGGAGCAGATCTCACGGAGCTCCTGAACCCGTCCAGCTCCCAGAGCAAGACCCTGTCCTCCTCCTCCCCCACCACCACCAGCACCACCCCCGCCCCCTCCGTCCTGCCCCAGAGCCTCACCTCCCTGCAGGCGAGCCTGGCTCAGCTCAGCCACCCCGTGCCACACTCACACCCCAACCCCAATCTGCACCCTAGTCCTAATCACCCCAACCTACACCCAAACCCAGACCAGAACCTTCCACCAAACCCTAACCCTAATTCCCTTCCACAACCCAATGGCCATCTGCCCTATATGGGCTTTCAGTCTTTCCAGAGTCCTCCGGATCTGGAACCAGTCCAGAGAGCTAGAACCACTAGTCGGGGCAGAGGAGCAGGAGGAGGAGCAGGAGGAGGAGCAGGAGCAGGAGGAGGAGCTGGAGGAGGAGGATCTGACAGCTCCCCTACCAATCCCCACCCCTGCTCTACCAGATTTGGGAGCCCTCCTCCCCAGCCCCCCTCCTCACCTGATCCCGATCCTTCTAATTCAGCCTCAGGCCACACTGTCCTGGAGGCCGGGACCGGAGCAGGGGGAACGGGTGCTAGTCATGCCCAGGCGGGGGTGCTCCAGGGTGGGGTGGCTGACGCCCAGCTACAGGCCCTCCTGGCGGAGGTGCAGTACATGGTGGAGAGGCTTCGCGAGCAGGACCGCAGGGTGAGTGTGGCAGAACAGTGGCAGTTTGCTGCAGCGGTCATAGACCGCCTGTGTCTGGTTGGTTTCAGTGTGTTCAACATCATCTGCACCATTGCCATCCTCATGGCTGCGCCCAACTTTGCAGAAGCCGCGTCCAAAGATTTCTTCTGAAAGGGAAGGAGGGAAGAGAGACCAAAGGGGGGGGGGAGAAGGAAGGAAGGAAGGAAGTGTTCGTGGATGATGAAGAGAGACCACACTTGTCTTCTACACAAAACTGCTAAAGTTGAGAAGGGAACATTTGACATTCATCTTTCACTGGATCTGAATGGCGGACATTTTGGATTTCTACAGTACGGTCCCAACATGTGACGGTGTGAGTAGGTGATGATGGACTGTACTTGAAGAGACCGGACATTTTTAGTCTCTGTGTAGTTTTGGGTGAAGTTTCCTGCACGTACATCAATCAAAGTGAGGTTTGGTGGTTAAAACATTATGTTCCAATTTCCTAACGTGTTTAAGGAGCCGGCTTGAAGCCAATCCAAGTGCTTACTAAGGCTTTCCTCTGTCTTCATTTGTGCCCAGTTTGGCTGATGTAGGAGTTAAGTGTCCAATACTTCAACGATAATGATGCTATCGTGTTGTGGTCGTGTGCTAATGGATGAAATGTGAACTGGAGGATAAGAGAGGAACTGAGGGAAGACTGAACACAAATAGCATCAAGCTCTGTGGTGTGCACACACACATTTCTGATCTCCCTCTCTTTTGAAATGCATCTTTAAATAGATGTACTAGAACCAGTTTGTGGATGCATAAGGGATAGACAGTACTGTGAGGATTCCATTCCTAAATAAAATATGTCTCCTTTTTTACTCTTCATTAACGGATCCTTGTTTTTCTCTGGACAGCCTTCCACTGAGCAAACAGTGGCAGACGAGAGCGAGAGATAGAACGAGCGAGGCAGCAAGCGGGGTGAGCAGAAGGGGTCGTGCATGAGTGACAGTTTAAAAAGAACCAGAAAAAATAAGAGGAATGTAGAGTTGTCAAAAGGAATAGAGAGACGCAGAGAAAGAAATTCATAGAGCAGAAACCTTGGAGGAAGAGATTGAGAGAGGTGCAGATATTCAAAGATAAAGGGGTGAGTTAGTAAAACAGGATGGAAGAGAGAGGGAGCGATATAAAGAAAGGGAGGAGAGGAGAGGAGAGAGAGAAGTGCTGAGTGTGAATGTAAAGAGAACCGGGTTTTAACTGATTGGTCGTTAACAGGGAGGAGGAGCAGGGGGGGTGAATGAAGAGGAGGCATGGATTGGACGAGGGACGAGGGGAGGGATTCATTGGCTCTAAAGAAGTTACAATTAACTTTGCTCTCCCTCTCCTCCTCCTCCTTGCTCCCAAACCTAACTTCTGGCTAAGAGAGCCATGGATCTTAGGTTTTTGCTGTTAGGTGCCCGACTCATTACTGCAAGACAAATTGAGGACATTAAAGTAACTGTAGCCCATTTACGGGGAGATAGTATGTAATTGGAGAATAGCCCCCTTGAAATATACCAATGGGAGCTGCATGTGCTGCAATTGTGTTAGCAATTTAATGAGTTGATGTTAAATGTTAACTTCCCAGGGACTGACTGCAGTTTCCAGCTCCCTTGTTTTGAAATAATAGGTACTGTAGTGTGCAGTCATCAATAGCTCCATAGTTATTGTCATGTATTTCACAGTGTCACTGTCCCTGACCTTGACCCATGTGTACAGTACTGTCACAGCACACAAGCTGTCACAGCACACAAGCTGTCAGATATGGGAAGTAACGAAGTACAAATACTTTGTTTCTGTACTTAAGTAGATTTTTCTGGTATCAGTACTTATTACTATAAATTTTGTCCCTCGGACAAGTTTTTACTTTCACGCCTTGCATTTTTTATACAAACATCTGTACTTTCTACTTACAAAAAAGTTTTGAAAAAAAAGTTTAAAAAAATATTTTCGATAGGTTGAAAAAATATTTTTAAAAAGTAACAAAAATATATTTTTATACAAATCTCCAGTATACAAATCTTTTGTGCGCTTTTTAAAATCAGGGTTCGAAGATACAAATCTATAATTTTTTTTACCCTAATTCACGATATGCACGCATCACTTCTGCATATTGCATAAGCCATGTCGACAACTTCCGGTAGCTAGCAGTTGGTTAGTTTTCTCACACAAAATGCCGGTTATTACGAGGAGTTCAGATTGTCTTCCCAAAATCAACAATCAACGATGTACATAGAATTCTATGTTGCTGCCCTTCAAGCAAAATGGAAAAGGGGTTCAAATTGTAAGATTCAAGCTACATTGACAATTACGAAGGTAAGGTTTATCTAACTCACACAGTAAAAGTAGCTAGCTATGACTATCTATCTTGTGATTTGACCAGTAAAATTAGCTAGGCTAACTAGTTAGCCATTTTTAGCAACATTATAATACAATGTAATTGTAACGATAAATGTAAAACAATATAATGTACTGAATTATCTGATTGTCAGCGTGTTTGCGAGTCGTTCATGTTAACAGATAAATAGTTGGTCTGTCATATTTGTTACCTATGGATAATGTAATGTTACATGTATTTCTCAGTTTCGAACAAAAATCTAGACACGGGAGAGATCTCAGTGAGGGCGACCTGTTATCAGTCGATGAAAAAAAAGCAAGAAGCCTAACAATCTAAGTGTAGGGCTTTGAGAGCAATCCGGTTAACAACCTGTTTTGGTTATTAAAAGTCACGTTTCTAAGTTCACCAGAAGTTCTAGACCAGTTGCGAAAATCTGCTATCAACTTTGTGGGGGACAATTATATGACATTTTCTCAAGAGCAATTCCTGAGGGGGACACCAAAATTACTACTGTAAAACATACAGTAGCACATTAGAATGGGGATTTATTCGCCAGGAAAGTTCCCTGTCCCCTGTCAACCAGGCCTGCACGATCTTCTCCCTCCTGCCCGTGGCTTACGGATGTTATCCGTGAAGAACGGTCCACCCTTCGGGCAGCTGAGAGGAGATGGCGCAAGTCCAAAGGCGGTCCGGACCTTGATAAGTATCACTCCCTCCTCAAATCCTTCTCTTCTCACATAACTGGTGCTAAAACCCTCTACTTTCTGAACAAAATTAACTCTGCTTCAAACCCCCACAAACTTTTTTCTACCTTCTCCACGCTTCTTAACCCACCTCCCCCACCCCCTCCCTCCACCCTGACAGCAGACGACTTCTCCTCCTTCTTTGAGAAAAAAGTCGCCGACATTAGCAGTCGGTTCCCTAAGCCCACCTGTCCTACCCTCTCACCCTCCATGACTGACCCGACTAAATGTCTAAACTCTTTTTCTCCCCTGTCTGAGGCAGAGATCTCTGACCTCATTCTCTCTCATCGCCCCACCTCCTGTCCCCTTGATCCTATACCCTCCCCTCTCTTTCAAACCATCTCCCCCTCCATCATAACTTTTCTTCTCCATGTCCTAAACGCCTCTCTTACCTCTGGCACCTTCCCCTCTGCCTTCAAACAGGCTAGAGTTACCCCTCTACTCAAAAAACCCTCCCTTAACCCTGCCGTTCTCCAGAACTACAGACCGGTATCACTGTTACCCTTCCTTTCAAAAACAATTGAACGTGCTGTATCTAACCAACTGTCTAACTTTCTCTCTCAGAACAACCTGCTTGACCCCAACCAATCGGGCTTCAAGACTGGCCACTCCACAGAGACTGCCCTCCTTTCAGTCACCACTGCCCTCCAGTCTGCCAGAGCGGCTTCCAGGTCATCTGTCATCATTCTGCTGGACCTTTCTGCAGCGTTTGATACGGTTAACCACCAGATCCTGCTCGCCAGACTTTCTGAGATGGGCATCACTGGCACTGCACTTCAGTGGATCTCATCCTACCTGTCGGGAAGATCCTACCAGGTTTCCTGGGGAGGCAAACTGTCAGGCCCTCGCCAGCTCTCCAATGGTGTCCCACAGGGCTCCGTCCTTGGACCCCTCCTCTTCTCTCTGTACACCACCTCACTTGGACCAATCATCACCTCCCATGGCTTCTCCTACCACTGCTACGCTGACGACACGCAGCTGTACCTGTCGTTCCCCCCGACAGATCCGGGGATCTCAGCTAGGATTGAGGCCTGCCTCACAGGACATCTCCCGCCTGGATGACCGAGCACCACCTCCAGCTGAAACCTCGCCAAAACAGAACTTCTCATCATCCCGGCTAAACCCTCCATCTCCCACGATCTCTCAATCACCCTGGGATCTGCGACGGTGACCCCTTCATCCTCTGCCAGGAACCTTGGGGTTACCATGGACGACGAGCTCTCCCTCACGGCCCACATTGCTGCGGTCTCCCGGTCGTGTAGATTCACCCTCTACAACATCCGGAAGATCAGGAGATACCTGTCTGAGCACTCCACCCAGCTGCTAGTCCAAGCACTGTCCTCTCAAGTTGGACTATTGCAACTCGCTGCTCGCTGGTCTCCCAGCATGTGCAACCCGCCCTCTTCAGAGGATTCAGAACCCAGCGGCCCGCCTGGTCTACAATCTACCCAGACGCTCCCATGTTACCCCGCTCCTCATCTCTCTCCACTGGCTACCTATCATGGCCCGTATCAGATTCAAGACCCTGGTATTGACCTTCCGAGCAGGTGAACGGGACTGCACCCGTCTACATCAAGTCTCTCCTGCAGCCCCTACACCCCCACCCGTCACCTACGGTCTTCTTCAGACAACCGCCTGGTGGTCCCACGCTCAAGACCCGCCCGGTCCCAACACAAGCTCTTCTCCTGTCTGGCCCCCCAGTGGTGGAATCAACTCCCCACTTCCATCAGAGACACTGACTGTCTCTCCACCTTCAAGAAAAGGCTCAAGACGCACTTGTTCCGGGAGTACAACGGTACTTAGGAATGGTTCGCTTGACCCGATGTTAGTTTCCTCAAGGATCACAATGACTCTTGCTTAGAGACTTGTTGCTCTTGTGGTTAGTGGTAACTGACTTAAATTTTTTGTACTCGCTGTGATATATTGTTTTATTATTGTTGCTTGCTTTTTTTCCACAGGTACACTTGCACTTATAGCAGTTCATGTTGTTTAATTGTAACTTGTTTAACTACATGCTCTTATGGTTCTTCCCTTTGGCACTTATTTTGGTTGTTCACAATGTGTGCTTCATGTTTTGGCTACTCGCAATGTTTTGTGGCTATCTTGTTGTTATGATCAGTGACCTATGCACTTTGTAAAGCTCTCTCTTGGAAGACGCTTTGGATAAAAGCGTCTGCTAAATGAATAAATGTAAATGTAAATGTAAAGTTTGCACAGACAAGGAATTTGCTTTGGCAGGAAGGTGCATACAATAAACATATACCTAAAATTTAAATATGTGGACTATCTATACTAAGGTTACATAAACTAGCAGTACTAAGTGGGATTAGAATATAATTAAATATACAATAAAATAAAATATAAGTTGCCGTAAATTACAATATAAAAATACAGAAATACAAATATTACAAAAAATACAAATGTACAAGATACCATTTTTGTAATGCAGTGCAAAAAGCACCATTGTGTCCATAATCAGCAAAGCGCTTTCATTGCGTATTATTAATATTATTGAAATTACATAGTTATGTTTACAGTGATTTATTGGGGGGGGACAAATCATACTTTTCCCAGGATGGGGGGGTCGTGCCCCCCCCGGGATTTCCTCCTATGCTCTAGACCAAGACCATCACTGTTGTGTGCATATAGCCAATTATCTATCATTATAAGATAGATAATCCTTTATTAGTCCCACGATGTGGACATTTGCAGGATTACAGCAGCGTAGGGATAGTGCAAACTACAAACACGAGAAAAAAAAAACATAGTACAAAAAAGATTTTTTGGGGCAAATTGCTTAAAAAGATACACTGTATATTCACACAAAACCATATCCGCACTGCAGCGGCAAACCACCTTTTGTCCCGTATTTCATATGACAAAGTTGGCAACCCTAAGTGTGACACTAAAACAGGTAGTAGTAAAGCCTACTTTTTTCTCTCTCTCTCTCTCTCTCTCTCTCTCTCTCTCTCTCTCTCTCTCTCTCTCTCTCTCTCTCTCTCTCTCTCTCTCTCTCTCTCTCTCTTTCTCTCTCATGCATATGTCAGAGCCCACACTTCTTTACTCTAACTTGTGTTAAAAAGTGTACTCAGTACTGTACTCAACTTTTACCTGAGTCTTTCTAAACATGAGTATCTGTATATCAACTAGAGTAAAGGATGTGTACTTTTGCCATCTTTGCGCAAATGCAAATGATCGCGCAGCGTTGGAGGACACTGCAGCGAATGCACCATCGTTTAAGGCAGGGACTGCAGTCTCTGTCAGGTGACTGC
>NC_085024.1:21781527-21804027 GCF_963692335.1 Osmerus eperlanus
TGCCTGTTAAGAAGACAGCTGTACTTATATAATATCCCACACTTACAATCAATAGCTTTTAATTACTGGCAGTAGAAGGTCCTCGTGGATCGATATGGAGCAGCGATTCTACTGTCTGATGGATAATTGTCTCCCAGATCTCATTAAGAACTTGAGATATTAGAGGGGGAAGGAGGATGGAGAGAGAAAAGGGGAGATGGGGGGAGAGAGAGACAGAGAGAGGAGCGGTACATGAACAGAAGAAGAGACCACTGGTGGAATCTCAGATCAGTGTTAAGTGTGAGAAATGCCCCACTTACAGAAAGAAGGACTATGTTCTCTGTAACTTGACTCTCTGCTCTAATAGACATCTATTCACAAAGGTGCAGCAACAGTCCGATCACTAGGTTTCCAACCTGGAGCCGTCTAAAGAATGATGGATGAGGCGCTGCACACAACAAGAGATAACATGAGTGTCGCATCAACAAATCCATTTTTATTTAAAAGAATATGTTACAATTTATTACAGTAAGCGTCATCACCAAACAACTTCATTTTTAGATTTTACATTTCAACATTACAAACCAGCTGTTGTATGTCAACTTTCTTTTCTTTTTGCATGATTATTCAAGCCAAACCATTCGACAGGTGGAAATACTGTACAATAGGAGATGTCGAGTTTGCTTTGCTATTATCTAAAATAAATAAAACATCAGAAAAAGAGAGAGAGAGAGGAGACATGATTGGTGGGAACACAGGCCAATGGCAGTCCACCCAAGTCCTATGTATTTCAGCCAGTAGAAACCGCTCAGATCAAACATTCTGGAGTGAAGACGCAACACTTGGGCTCAAAACATTCAACTTTACATCCTTCAAACCCCAACAGTCAGTTCTCAACGGGACAGACTTCGAGTCACCAAAAACAAAATCCAACATCTCTACCTCTGGAAGGTGAACGCAGCATGATGACATCATCCACAGGAGCCAGGAGCTGATGTAGGGCTTGTGGTGATGTCATCATGCGGCACCAGCCTCTCCTGTGAGGGAGACTAACTCTCCTGTGAGGGGGACTAACTCTCCTGTGAGGGAGACTAACTTTGCACCCCGGAACAGAGCAGAATGCTGCTCATGAAAGCCAAGGGCGGCCTGTCTGTAAATCACAGAGTGGAGGGTGGACCCATGGGAGCTCTGCGCTTGACAGCACCCTGGGAGCTGAGCTACTGCCTCACAGGGAGGTGCTGGGAGAGGAAGACCCCTGCTGTTCATATCAAGTACTTGCAAGTCCACCATAGTGCATTGTAAAATAACTTGAGGTAAATATGCCTGATTTCCACATGCAAGTGGACCTATATGTTCACGACGAATCTGCAGTAGTAAAGGAAATGGATTGCATTTCTAAGTCACATTAAAAAAAAATCATTATATTCTAGCAAGGCCATTTTAAACATAACAGCCTTATTTGTATCATTAAAAATTTAAGATGGATAAATCCAAATCATCTCTATGGATTCTAAACCTTCAATCATTAGGTCTGGTCTTACATCACACAGTGTCAAACTGTCCTTACTAAAGAAGAAAAACATAAACTAACTGCAAATATAACATCCTGCTCAACATCTGCTTGAACATAGTCCAGAATGGCCAGACTGTTAATACTGTTGTCCTCAGAAGAGTGGAAAAGTGCTTTGCAGTTTGTTTATACAGAGTGTGTGTCTTCACACACATGTTGTGTACACAACACTGAAGGGAGGGTGTGACTCAGGTAAGAGCTCACGGGCTGGGGCAGATTCTGCTCTGACTATACACAGCTGCAGAATGAATACTGAAAACAGTTAAACTCTGAACTAAAAACAGCACCCTTCTCCCTTCTACAGACAAACTCACACCGGGACATATGCTTGCTGCCTAACTAGGTGTTTTCAGTCCGTTTTGCTGCCAGTGTGCGGACTGGAGCCTCAAACAGCAGAGGCGATCTGTGTGGATCAGTTGAATTCTATTTACATTCTGCGAGGCTCTTGTTTCTGTCTGTCTGCCAGCCCAGTTCCATGACACCCAGACACAAACATGAACGCTCCTGCCTCCACTCTGCCTTGTCTCCCTCCTCAGACCCTGCACCCTGAGGAGCAGAGAGAGAGCTCTGCCCCTCAGACCCTGCACCCTGAGGAGCAGAGAGAGAGCTCTGCCCCTTGCCTTGTCTCCCTCCTCAGACCTGCTGTATCTGCCCCTCCTCTCCCCTTCCATTCATCCTGTTCTTCTTCTCTTCCACAGCGCTTGGTCCAGCAGCAGACCTCAACACATCCTCAGGCCTCTGTCCTCCTGTCACAAGGCCTCTCCAGATATGGACCCTCTCCAGACATGGGCCATCTCCAGACATGGACCCTTCTGATGTTACGGTCAGTGGTGTGCTTGTATCAGACAGCTGGATGGAACTATAGACCACTAACAGGGCTGTTCTGTAAAGTCAGTGCTTACAGATGTGTAGTGGGAGTTTTGCTGGTCTAGACTGGCCCAGTGCGCTGTGGAGGTTGTAGTTTCCAGCAGTTTTGTAGTGTCTCTAGCGGGTTAGTGTGGTGACGTTGTGGTGGTGCATGGATGGTTGTGGTGGAGATGGACACAGGGCAGGAGGACGAGCTCTAGGAGGTGATGAGCTCTCCCTCCTGGGTGTCTCCATCCTTTCTGTGTCTCAACAGCTGGAAGATATTCTGCAGCGAGAGAGACCTGGTTCAGGACACAGCAGTGGACACACACACACACACAGGCTCCTGCTGCGGCTGTAACTAAGCCAGAGGCAGGTTAAGCCTTACCTTACTACACATACCATCTCTGCTGCACTTCCTGTTGTCCTTGTCTGTAGCCTCCTCACCTAGAGAGAGAGGGAGAGAGAGAGAGAGAGAGAGAGAGAGAGAGAGAGAGAGAGAGAGAGAGAGGGAGGGAGAGAGACAGAGAGAGAGGGAGGGAGGGAGAGAGAGAGGGAGGCAGAGGGAGAGAGGGAGGGAGAGGGAGAGAGGGGGGGAGAGAGAGAGAGGGGGAGAGGGGGGGAGAGAGAGAGAGGGGGAGAGAGAGAGAGGGGGAGAGAGAGGGAGAGAGAGAGGGGGAGAGGGGAGAGAGAGAGAGGGAGAGAGAGAGAGGGGGGGAGGAGGGGGAGAGAGAGAGAGAGAGGAGAGAGAGAGAGGGGGGGGAGGGGGAGAGAGAGATGAGAGGGAGGAGAGAGAGAGGGGGAGGGAGGGAGAGAGAGGGGGAGGGGGGGGGGAGAGAGAGAGAGGGGGAGGGGGAGAGATAGAGGGGGAGAGAGAGAGGGGGAGAGAGAGAGGGGGAGAGAGATAGAGGGGGAGAGAGAAGGGGGGGGAAGAGGGAGAGAGATAGAGAGGGAGAGAAAGAAAGAATGAGTCTGGGAATGGGGGAGGTAATGCCTGGTGATTGTGGCTTAAAGAGCAGAGTGGAACACACTCTCCTCACCTCTTTCCTCCACTTGAGTTCACAGAAAACCCTCTCAAAGCACTCGTGCATGTAGTTAAACTGGAGGCCAGGTATTGGGACCCAACACACACGCGACACAGAACACAGAGAAGAAAAACAACATGAGTTTTCTGTGAGCTGTAATGCCTCATATCACCTGTGTAGGTGTCAGTAAATGTGTGTGTGTGTGTGTGTGTGTTGTGTGTGAGAGAGAGACTCACGTAGGGGGTGAAGATCTTGACCAGCGAGGTTTCTTCTCTCCCCTGGCGTACTGGAAGCAGAAGGCCATGCCCTCCTCGTCCGTGTCCCAGCGCTGCATCTCCCCCCACTCAAACACTATCACCTGGCTCTGGAGAACACACACGCAGCACACACGCAGCACACACGCAGCACACATGTACAAAGGATTTGACTGGTTATAAACACTGCACACACACACATTTACATTTAGTCATTTAGCAGACGCTCTTATCCAGAGCGACTTACAGTAAGTACAGGGACATTCCCCCCGAGGCAAGTAGGGTGAAGTGCCTTGCCCAAGGACACAACGTCATTTTGCACAGCCGGGAATCGAACCGGTAACCTTCAGATTACGAGTCCGACTCCCTAACCGCTCAGCCACCTGACACACCCACCCCCAGGCCGTTACCTCGAGTGTGCCCTCCTCTGTGCATGCGTGCAGTTTGAAGTGCTGGATGCTGATGGCCGTGATGACGTTGGCCTTTGCGGCGAGAGTCACAAGAGCAGTGAGGGAACATGATCTCATTGTAGCCCTCACAGCCTCGCAACATGCTCAGATACTGACAGAGAGGGGAGGGGGGGAGGAGGAGAGAGGGAGAGGGGGAGAGAAGAGAGGGAGAGGGGGGGGGAGAGGGAGAGAGGAGAGAGGGAGAGGGGGGGTGTCAGAGGAGAGAAAAGCAGAGTTCTTGTCACCTGTCTCTATGTTTAATTTGACTGAACTGTGGAGTGGCGGTCAGCTTGACTGACCATGGCCATCTTCTTCTGTTCCGCCAGCTTCTGCAGCTGGTAGGTCTTGTCTTCTGCCTTGATGAAGCCCTTCTTCACGTCCTCCACCGCCTGAGAGACAGCGAGGGTTAGAAACACACACACACCGCTCACGTGGTACACACACACACGGATGTCGCATGCTTCCCCCTCCACACACACACACACACACACACACACACACACACACACCACACACACACACACACACACACAGTGACTGCCCTGCCCCTTCCCCAGCCCCTTCCCAAGCCCCTTCCCCTGCCCCTTCCCCTGCCCCTTCCCCTGCCCCTTCCCCTTCCCCTTCCCCTTCCCCAGCCCCTTCCCCTGCCCCTTCCCCAGCCCCTTCCCCAGCCCCTTCCCTTCCCCTTCCCCAGCCCCTTCCCCTGCCCCTTCCCCTGCCCCTTCCCCAGCCCCTTCCCCAGCCCCTTCCCCTGCCCCTTCCCCTGCCCCTTCCCCAGCCCCTTCCCCTGCCCCTTCCCCAGCCCCTTCCCCTGCCCCTTCCCCTGCCCCTTCCCCAGCCCTTCCCCTGCCCTTCCCAGCCCCTTCCCCAGCCCCTTCCCCAGCCCCTTCCCCCCCAGCCCCTTCCCTGCCCCTTCCCCTGCCCCTGCCCCTTCCCCAGCCCCTGCCCCTTCCCCAGCCCCTTCCCCTGCCCCTTCCCCAGCCCCTTCCCAGCCCTTCCCCTTCCCCTTCCCTGCCCCTTCCCCAGCCCCTTCCCCTGCCCCTTCCCCTGCCCCTTCCCCTGCCCCTTCCCCAGCCCCCTTCCCCTGCCCCCTTCCCCTGCCCCTTCCCCAGCCCCCTGCCCCTTCCCCAGCCCCTTCCCCTGCCCCTTCCCAGCCACTTCCCCAGCCCTTCCCCCAGCCCCTTCCCCTGCCCCTTCCCCTGCCCCTGACCCAACCCCTGCCCCAACCCCTGCTCCAGCCCCCACCTGGTAGAAGCAGTATGTAACGGCCAGCTGGTGTGGCTGAACAGAGCCTCCTCTTCAGAGCTGAACAGCCACTTGCGCAGACTGAGGCAGGTCCCTGGCACCGCCGACGTGTAGTTCTGGACGTACAGCTTGTGAGGGAACTCGTTAGGGGCCAGCTTACGCACTGAGAGAGAGAGACAGAGAGAGTCTTGCTTAGGCAATACAGTTGAAATGACTGTCATGCTAATAAAGCTAAATTGAATTGAATTGAGAGAGAGCGAGAGCGAGAGAGAGAGAGAGACCACGGCTGGGGTTACACAGTGTGTTTGTGGAGCAGTGCTATGGTATTCTCCCTCCAGACAGACAAGGCCTCACAGCCATGGGGTCAAGCTGTAGGGATGTGAGGCTTTCACAAAGATGTTCAATATTACTCATGCAAGCTTCAATCATTCATGAGAACAGTTTTTATGAGCATCGTGCTGTCTTACAAAGGTTCCCTAAGTGAGACACAGTAAGAGCTACTTTTCCCGTGTGTGTGTGTGTAACCGGCTCCCTTTGCTGAGCACTTTGGAAGAGAGACTTGTTAGAAGCAGGAAGTGTGTGTGTCCTCTCTCCCTCTGTCTCTCTGTCTCTCTGTCTCTCTCTCTCTCTCTCTCTAGCTCACTGTCTCTCGCTCTCTGTCTCTCTCTCTCTCTAGCTCACTGTCTCTTGCTCACTGTCTCTCTCTCTCTCGCTCTCTCTCTTCTCTCTCTCTCTCTAGCTCACTGTCTCTCTCTCTCTCTAGCTCACTGTCTCTCGCTCTCTCTCTCTCGCTCACTGTCTCTCGCTCTCTCTCTCTCGCTCACTGTCTCTCTCGCTCACTGTCTCTCTCGCTCACTGTCTCTCTCTCTCTCTCGCTCACTGTCTCTCTCTCTCTCGCTCACTGTCTCTCTCTCTCTCGCTCACTGTCTCTCTCTCTCTCTCTAGCTCACTGTCCATCTGTAAGCTTCTCTCCTCAGCCTGGGTGGATACAGTCAGCTGATCAGATTAAGGAGGATTCAGACCATGTAGGAGAGAGAGAGAGAGAGAGGACACACACACACTTCCTGCTTCTAACAAGTCTCTCTTCCAAAGTGCTCAGCAAAGGGAGCCGGTTACACACACACACACACAATTAAGGTCAGCGCTGGAATTAGCACATGGAAAACAGACTAAAATAAAACACCCAAGAAAACACACAGGCACGCACACACACACACACACGCACACACACACAGGCTTACCAAAGGTGTGGTTGATGACCTCAAATAAAGCAAAGTAACTGGCTGTTACACTGTCCATTCCTACTTTCATGATGACAGCCTGAGAGAGAGAGAGAGAGAGAGAGAGAGAGAGAGAGAGAGAGAGAGAGAGAGAGAGAGATGTTGTCCAGCTACAGTACATTTATTTACCAGACAGTGTGTGTGTGTGTGTGTGTGTGTGTGTGTGGGGGGGGGGGGGGGTGTCTTACCTGGTAGACCTGGTCAGTGGTGCAGTTCTTGCGAACTCTGACAGTAACTGTGGTTTTATCAGGCATGGCTATCCTCAGCTCGATGTCAGATACTCCATTGTAGTTCTAAGGATACACACACACACATTAAAGACCTGGTTGAATTGGAACGGCTTCCCATACATTAGAGACACTGCTGGTGTTGGGGCTCCATCACTGGAATGAAAAGGAGTTCTTCTTCACAGTCAATCTGACTGGGATTGCCGATACAGAAATGCTAAATGCATGGACCTTGGACGTACACACATACAAGCATTATGAGATGTGATTTTCATTCTGAATAACTCATTTGAAAAGAATGAAATAGTCCTGCTGGTAGACTGCAAGACAGGACGACTGTGATTAAGACAGTCACAGAGAGAGGGGATGGGGAGAGAAAAAGACAGAGACAGAGAGAGGGAGAGAGAGAGAGACAGGGAGAGAGACAGAGACACAGAGAGAGGGAGAGAGAGACAGAGAGAGGGAGAGAGAGACAGGGAGAGAAGTGGTGACTCATAGGGCTGGGTGAGTAGGCAGACTGTTTGGGACTAGACAGCCAGACACACACACACACACACGACAGACAGGTGAGGTATAAAAAAAAAAGACAAAATGAACAAGGAGACAAATCTTCCTTATCTCTCCCAGCCTCACAGAGTAACACACAGTGAGGACAGGATGAGAGAACCATGTCTAGCACGCTGAGAGGAGAACCAGCCCAGATGAAAATAGAAAATGCACGCACACACCCACACCATGAGATAATTCTCACCTCATCAGACTCCGACAAAAACTCCTGCATAATGTCACTTTCCCCAATCACCCTCACAGAACACACTGCAGAGAGAAGACAGAAAGAGGAGAGAGAGAGGAGAGACCAAAATAACCAAGTTATTCATCTCAGGTGAATGACAGGCACAGCAACAATAACAGACCCAGGTTCTCTGTCCAGTTGTTCCAGGACCCCCACCTTTCTCCAGGTACTCCCCCCAGACCCCCACCTTTCTCCAGGTACTCCTCCAGACCCCTACCTTTCTCCAGGTACTCCTCCAGACCCCTACCTTTCTCCAGGTACTCCCCCCAGACCCCCACCTTTCTCCAGGTACTCCTCCAGACCCCTACCTTTCTCCAGGTACTCCTCCAGACCCCCACCTTTCTCCAGGTACTCCTCCAGACCCCTACCTTTCTCCAGGTACTCCTCCAGACCCCTACCTTTCTCCAGGTACTCCTCCAGACCCCCACCTTTCTCCAGGTACTCCTCCAGACCCCCACCTTTCTCCAGGTACTCCCTCCAGACCCCTACCTTTCTCCAGGTACTCCCCCCAGACCCCCACCTTTCTCCAGGTACTCCTCCAGACCCCCACCTTTCTCCAGGTACTCCCCCCAGACCCCTACCTTTCTCCAGGTACTCCTCCAGACCCCTACCTTTCTCCAGGTACTCCCCCCAGACCCCTACCTTTCTCCAGGTACTCCTCCAGACCCCTACCTTTCTCCAGGTACTCCCCCCAGACCCCCACCTTTCTCCAGGTACTCCTCCAGACCCCCACCTTTCTCCAGGTACTCCTCCAGACCCCTACCTTTCTCCAGGTACTCCTCCAGACCCCTACCTTTCTCCAGGTACTCCCCCCAGACCCCTACCTTTCTCCAGGTACTCCTCCAGACCCCAACCTTTCTCCAGGTACTCCCCCCAGACCCCCACCTTTCTCCAGGTACTCCTCCAGACCCCCACCTTTCTCCAGGTACTCCTCCAGACCCCCACCTTTCTCCAGGTACTCCTCCAGACCCCTACCTTTCTCCAGGTACTCCTCCAGACCCCTACCTTTCTCCAGGTACTCCCCCCAGACCCCCACCTTTCTCCAGGTACTCCTCCAGACCCCCACCTTTCTCCAGGTACTCCCCCCAGACCCCTACCTTTCTCCAGGTACTCCTCCAGACCCCTGCGCCGTGCGTCCAGCTGCTGCTCAGACAGGGAGAAGGGCCACTTCCCCGGCAGCTTGGGGAAGACGTAGGAGGCAAAGTCCCTCTTCAGGTTCTGGTGCAGAACAGAGAACTCCCTGTAGCGCTTCGAGCACAACTCCCTTCCTGCCATGTGCACATGATATACCTACCCAGAGAGAGGGAGGGAGGGATGGAGGGGGAGGGGGGAGGAAGAGAGAGGGGGGGGGGGGAGAGGGGGGGAGGGGGTAGGGAAGAGAGATATGGGGGGGAGAGAGAGGGGGGTGGGATGGTGGAGACCGAGAGAGAGAGCGAGCGAAGAGAGAAAGAAAAATGGGAGAGATCCATAGAACAGATGTTAGACGAAAACAAGCAAATGCTGAACTCCTGATCAATACCAGGGTGAGTGACAGGGAGGAGGAGAAGGTCAGGTAGCTCGTTAGCAGGGGCTACTGAAAAGCTGTCATGAACAGAACCCTGAAGGAACAGGCCTGGCCTTGGTGCGCTTGGACAGAAAGAAGAGTTTTGTTCGTTCCGCGTTGATGAGGAGGAGAGAAAGGCTGAGCCCACACACCACAAACTTCTCCTGGTTGAGCTCGGTGTGTTTGTAGGTGGGCACAGAGATGGGCACCGCCTGCTTGTCGGAGTAGTCGTAGCAGGACAGGGCCGAGCCGTCATCCCCCGGGTCCATGCAGTCTGCCTCCTGGGGGGCCACGGAGAGCACGGCCAGGACCAGCTGCCTCTCCCCCGCACGGATCAGGTCCACAACCTGCTTGTGGGTGGCCCCCTCCACGTTCACCCCGTTCCTGCCGGAGGGAGGAGAGAGGACGGAAGGAGGCCCGGTCAGTAACATCATGGAGACAGGGACCAGATAAAGGAGACAAGGAGGAACATGAAGATGAGAGGAGGGTGGAGAGGAGGAGGGTGGTGCAGAGGAGAGGAGGGTGGAGGAGAGGAGGTGCAGAGGAGAGGGGGGTGGAGGAGAGGAGGGTGGTGCAGAGGAGAGGAGGGTGGAGGAGGAGGTGCAGAGGAGAGGGGGGTGGAGGAGAGGAGGGTGGTGCAGAGGAGGGTGGAGGAGAGGAGGAGAGGAGGGTGGTGCAGAGGAGGGTGGAGGAGAGGAGGTGCAGAGGAGGGTGGAGGAGAGGAGGAGAGGAGGGTGGTGCAGAGGAGGGTGGAGGAGAGGAGGCAGTGAATTTAGCTTCATCCACCAAGTCTAGTCACAGATGTAACAGGCAGACTGTATCAAATGAAACTATAAAACAACCAGATGAGCTGGCTGATCCTGACTCACAGCCAGTCCTTGTGTATCTTAGATGATGTGTGTGTGACCACTAAGGCAGCTATGCGTCAGGGCCGCGTGCTGACACTGCAGTGGCCTCTCAGGTTCACTTATAAACTACAGCTCTGTTTCAGCTGACAAAACACAGACACCAGTCAGACCAACATGAGTTTAGACAGTGCAACACGCACAGAAGCACTAGATGTCATGAGAGAGGGAGGAGGGGGGGGGGGGGGGGAGTGTTCAAGGTTATGTGTGGAAAACATTTCCTAATAAAAATAGGACAGGGAGTAATTCTACTGTTTAAATGCCGCAGCAGAGTCAAGCAGTTACATCAGGGAGAGAACAGCAGTAGCAGGTCCTGAGATGAGATTGCCATAACACTGCTTCTACATTTACATTTAGTCATTTAGCAGACGTTCTTATCCAGAGCATTCCCAGAGACATTCCCCCCGAGGCAAGTAGAGTGAAGTGCCTTGCCCAAGGACACAACGTCATTTTACACGGCCGGGAATTGAACCAGCGACCTTCTGATTACTAGCCTGATTCTCTAACCGCTCAGCCACCTGACTCCCTTCTACTGGGTCTGACACGTAGTTTTGAATAAACACACATAGCACAGACAATCTGTGTGTGAGATTTTGTGGATGTTTGTGTGTCTGTGTGTGCATGTAGTGTACGGGCTGAAGAAAGGTCAGGAATCGATTCCTCAAGTCCTTCCTCTTCAAGGCTGAAGTTGAAGTGAGGTTCTGACAGGTGGACAGATACAGTGGTGCTGTCCTGGTGCTGTAGAGGGTTGTGTTGAGCGACGCATCATGCATGCTTCCTCTGGGAGGACATGTCTGTTCTCCTCTCCTGTTTGTTTCTATGGCAATGCTGCCTTCCATCTACAATACAAGTGCTTTCCAACACTTGAAGCTGTCGCTCATTTCTGACTCTGCCAGGGTATAGACGGCCAGTCAGACGACAGGCCACATTACCGCTCCACTTACAGTCCTCAATAAACACCCAAAGGGACTGAGGATGACAGAATATCAAACTTGAGACGAACCAAGACTTCTTAGGCTTAATCTGGAAGACCAACATGCCAGTAAGAGACTCCCGATATTAATAAATAATAATACATTTTATTTAAAGGCGCCTTTCTCGGCACTCAAGGACAACGTACAGGATTATAAAATAAATTTAAAAACAGCCAAAACAAAGAATACAACAACATTAAAAACAACAGAAGCAGGCAGTGTAATTGACATCAAATGGAATATGTAGTTTTAAACAGATGGGTTTTGAGTTCCGATTTGAAATGGGGGAATGAGTCAATATTTCTTAGTTGGGGTGGTAGTGCATATTGTGCCAAACACACACACACACACACACACACACACACACACACAGCTTCTGTAACACAAAGGTGCAGCATGAGCAGTGTATCAGCTATGGATTGGCCTTCATAACTAACTCTGAATCCCGTCCATGCCTACAGTGTTCTGGTAACAGTGCAGAAAGCTATAACCCTATCCCTGTTAAAGCCTTTACAGCTCAGAGGCACAGAGAGAGAGTAGAGGGGGTGTACTAAACCTGTCTTACTGTGCATGTGAGAGTGTGCATGGATTCTTATAGGAGTGGTGTGCTCATGTTAACCTTGTGGAAGTTTGAAACAGCATTGCAACACATACGTTCCTCATCAGTATTCAGCGCAGGTTATCTTTACAGTCACAGCCTGTATTCCCCATAGACTCCTCCTCTTACTGCAGGTAGCCTAGATACAGACCTGGTACAGGCCGTGCACCACCCCGTCACACCAGAGCTGATGTTTCACTAGCACAAGCAGCTAGGACGGAGTGAAGGGAACATTCACAGGGGTGCAGGGGTGGAGGAGTGGAGGGGTGCAGGGGTGGAGGGGAGGAGTGCAGGGGTGGAGGAGTGCAGGGGTGGAGGAGTGCAGGGGTGGAGGAGTGGAGGAGTGCAGGGGTGGAGGAGTGCAGGGGTGGAGGAGTGCAGGGGTGGAGGAGTGCAGGGGTGGAGGAGTGCAGGGGTGGAGGAGTGCAGGGGTGGAGGAGTGCAGGGGTGGAGGAGTGCAGGGGTGGAGGAGTGCAGGGGTGGAGATGATAGATGTGGTTACGTTATTCAGGCTGCGCTCCTCCATTCATACCAGACCGCTACAGCTTTGTCTCCGACTGTAACATGAGACACCATCACAACTACCCCCAGGCGCACCACAACAACACACACTGGGCTGGGTTCCTGCCTCCCAGGGCCAAGTCCTGGTGTGTAGACATCAATACAAGGCTTCTTAGCATGCTGTCATTCTTAACGTGTGGGGAAAAGGGGTGAGGTCACTTCCACACCCAGAAACCAGCTCACACACTGGGGTCAGCAAACTGCCAAGCTACGGTGGAACACCCAATCACAGAGCTAGGCCACAGCCAACAAATCAAGTCACAGAATAGAAGAGAAAGCAGAGCCAATCAGATTTCAGTTCTCTCTATCCCTCCACAGCAAGCGTCCTCCTCAACAGTGCTCACGCGCACTCCGCTCTGGTACTGATGCTGATCTGCACCCTGCTCCTCTCCATGGCAACAGAGCCTAACATCGCCAAGCAGCTCTGTGCATACTAACATCGCTGACGCCGTTTTCACAACTGCATCAACACAAATTGTTCAAAAAGAGACTTTAGGGTAGATTATGAACATGGCGCAATTCATTGTGAAATTGGTTAGCCAAACGACGCAGGGCTCGTTTTGTTAAGACTAGATTTATATTTCGCTAGAGCTACATATAAGATAGCGAGTGTGTAGTTAGGTTAGTGGTGTCATAATTGCAAGTGGCCTCACATAAGTGCTACTCGTATTTTCCCGAAGTATCTTGGCTTGCAAGTTGGCTAGTGGTGGTAGCTAGCAGATTTGCATGAAGAGGAGTTTTTATATTTTATGGCAGTGTGACTTGAATTCCTAATGACTACAAACAGATAGTCCTTTCATGGGACGGCTAGTGCTAACGACATTACCGCTTTTCTACCCCATATAACAGCAGCGACCAGTTCCTCAATGGGGTTTCTGTGGCGTCAGAGGTATCAATGATTGACTGATCAACCGCATTAGATGGAGACCTAGTTAGTTGACGTTATTGTTAGCTGGCTAATAATCTAATTATGTACATGATTAACCAAGCTTGTTGTTCCACATCCTAAACTGTGCTAACTGGCTTGATGTTTAACACCAGCAAAGACGGGAACACAAAAAAAATCAAACAGAAACACAGTCCAAGCTATTCAGCTTAGTGGCTTGCCTAACTTCTTGAAGCTAGCAACCTTTAAGCAGTAAGCTTGCATAACTGGCTAGCTAGCACTAGCTAAGGAATAGACGTTATGCATTTGTTTTGTTAGTACTAAACTGCACTTACACTTCAAGAATACGGTCTCCTTTCGAGATACCAGCGCTGTCCGCAGCACCTCCTTGCAAAACAGCACTGACGTGCTGTAACGGGGCATACAATTCCCCGTTTATGCTCCGTAGTTGTCCACCTTCGCTCACTTGTCCCCGTACATTGAAACCATAGCCAGCGTCAGACTTGATTATCCGAACCAGTCGTGGGCCCGAAGTAACGGTGGTGTCTGTCTGGCAACCGCCAATGCCCGGTGTTGAGCTGACACTAGGGCCGTTAAGAGAAGTGCTCGGACACGTCGGGACGGACGAACGATTACTTTCTCCCTCAACGTCCGACATTTTCACTCAGGTTTCGTCTGCCAGGTGTAGCCTCCCACTCTTAGTTGAGAAGTCTCGCTCAGCATTAGCTGGATAGCTAGCTGGCTACAAGCTAGCTACCAGACTCAGATATAAACGAAAAATGGTGCGAGTCGCGACGAGGTTTGCCGAGCGAGAACCGAGTCCAACCTGACTATGTTCGATTTTTCGCAAGACCAACCTTGATTAGACACTCCCTAGTGGTCACACTGTGCAGCACACTTGGAAATTATTTAAAAATAAATATATATATATATATATTCCCAAACTTTCCAGATTATGATCTCCGTTTTCACTGCAATAAGAAACTAAAATAAACATCTGCAATTTTTATTGTTCCTACGGTGTCTCCTTTAAAAAAATATATACACTGCTTCTGACAAAGCGCACACACGCCCACAAGCAACACAAACCATGTTCATTTGTTTTGGTGAATGTTTAAGTGTGTATCTGTTTGTCTTACACCCAAGACTTGGGTTTATACTTCCGGTTAGGGGTCAGGGGTAAAGAGTCCCTTGTTTTGAAAGATTTTTGTAAAAGTTTCAAAAAAGCCTGGTCTTGTTCCATCAGTAGGCCTAGTCTTGTTCCCTCAGTAGGCCTAGTCTTGTTCCATCAGTAGGCCTAGTCTTGTTCCCTCAGCAGGCCTAGTCTTGTTCCCTCAGCAGGCCTAGTCTTGTTCCCTCAGCAGGCCTAGTCTTGTTCCCTCAGTAGGCCTAGTCTTGTTCCATCAGTAGGCCTGGTCTTGTTCCATCAGTAGGCCTAGTCTTGTTCCGTCAGCAGGCCTAGTCTTGTTCCATCAGCAGGCCTAGTCTTGTTCCCTCAGCAGGCCTAGTCTTGTTCCCTCAGCAGGCCTAGTCTTGTTCCGTCAGTAGGCCTGGTCTTGTTCCGTCAGCAGGCCTAGTCTTGTTCCATCAGCAGGCCTAGTCTTGTTCCCTCAGCAGGCCTAGTCTTGTTCCCTCAGTAGGCCTAGTCTTGTTACATCAGCAGGCCTAGTCTTGTTCTGTCAGTAGGCCTGGTCTTGTTCCGTCAGTAGGCCTAGTCTTGTTCCATCAGTAGGCCTAGTCTTGTTCCATCAGCAGGCCTAGTCTTGTTCCATCAGCAGGCCTAGTCTTGTTCCATCAGTAGGCCTAGTCTTGTTCCATCAGCAGGCCTAGTCTTGTTCCGTCAGTAGGCCTAGTCTTGTTCCCTCAGTAGGCCTAGTCTTGTTCCATCAGCAGGCCTAGTCTTGTTCCATCAGCAGGCCTAGTCTTGTTCCATCAGTAGGCCTAGTCTTGTTCCATCAGCAGGCCTAGTCTTGTTCCGTCAGTAGGCCTAGTCTTGTTCCCTCAGTAGGCCTAGTCTTGTTCCATCAGCAGGCCTAGTCTTGTTCCATCAGCAGGCCTAGTCTTGTTCCATCAGTAGGCCTAGTCTTGTTCCATCAGCAGGCCTAGTCTTGTTCCGTCAGTAGGCCTGGTCTTGTTCCATCAGTAGGCCTAGTCTTGTTCCATCAGCAGGCCTAGTCTTGTTCCCTCAGCAGGCCTGGTCTTGTTCCATCAGTAGGCCTAGTCTTGTTCCATCAGCAGGCCTAGTCTTGTTCCATCAGTAGGCCTAGTCTTGTTCCATCAGTAGGCCTAGTCTTGTTCCATCAGCAGGCCTAGTCTTGTTCCATCAGTAGGCCTAGTCTTGTTCCCTCAGTAGGCCTAGTCTTGTTCCATCAGCAGGCCTAGTCTTGTTCCATCAGTAGGCCTAGTCTTGTTCCCTCAGCAGGCCTAGTCTTGTTCCATCAGTAGGCCTAGTCTTGTTCCATCAGTAGGCCTAGTCTTGTTCCCTCAGTAGGCCTAGTCTTGTTCCATCAGCAGGCCTAGTCTTGTTCCATCAGTAGGCCTAGTCTTGTTCCGTCAGCAGGCCTAGTCTTGTTCCATCAGTAGGCCTAGTCTTGTTCCATCAGTAGGCCTAGTCTTGTTCCCTCAGTAGGCCTAGTCTTGTTCCATCAGTAGGCCTAGTCTTGTTCCGTCAGCAGGCCTAGTCTTGTTCCATCAGCAGGCCTAGTCTTGTTCCCTCAGCAGGCCTAGTCTTGTTCCATCAGTAGGCCTAGTCTTGTTCCATCAGCAGGCCTAGTCTTGTTCCATCAGTAGGCCTAGTCTTGTTCCATCAGCAGGCCTAGTCTTGTTCCATCAGTAGGCCTAGTCTTGTTCCATCAGTAGGCCTAGTCTTGTTCCGTCAGCAGGCCTAGTCTTGTTCCATCAGCAGGCCTAGTCTTGTTCCCTCAGTAGGCCTAGTCTTGTTCCATCAGTAGGCCTAGTCTTGTTCCATCAGTAGGCCTAGTCTTGTTCCGTCAGCAGGCCTAGTCTTGTTCCCTCAGTAGGCCTAGTCTTGTTCCCTCAGCAGGCCTAGTCTTGTTCCCTCAGCAGGCCTAGTCTTGTTCCATCAGCAGGCCTAGTCTTGTTCCATCAGTAGGCCTAGTCTTGTTCCCTCAGTAGGCCTAGTCTTGTTCCCTCAGTAGGCCTAGTCTTGTTCCATCAGTAGGCCTAGTCTTGTTCCGTCAGCAGGCCTAGTCTTGTTCCGTCAGCAGGCCTAGTCTTGTTCCATCAGCAGGCCTAGTCTTGTTCCATCAGTAGGCCTAGTCTTGTTCCGTCAGCAGGCCTAGTCTTGTTCCATCAGTAGGCCTAGTCTTGTTCCATCAGTAGGCCTAGTCTTGTTCCCTCAGCAGGCCTAGTGTTGTTCCATCAGCAGGCCTAGTCTTGTTCCCTCAGCAGGCCTAGTCTTGTTCCATCAGTAGGCCTAGTCTTGTTCCCTCGTTCCATCAGTAGGCCTAGTCTTGTTCCATCAGCAGGCCTAGTCTTGTTCCGTCAGTAGGCCTGGTCTTGTTCCGTCAGCAGGCCTAGTCTTGTTCCATCAGCAGGCCTAGTCTTGTTCCCTCAGCAGGCCTAGTCTTGTTCCCTCAGTAGGCCTAGTCTTGTTACATCAGCAGGCCTAGTCTTGTTCTGTCAGTAGGCCTGGTCTTGTTCCGTCAGTAGGCCTAGTCTTGTTCCATCAGTAGGCCTAGTCTTGTTCCATCAGCAGGCCTAGTCTTGTTCCATCAGCAGGCCTAGTCTTGTTCCATCAGTAGGCCTAGTCTTGTTCCATCAGCAGGCCTAGTCTTGTTCCGTCAGTAGGCCTAGTCTTGTTCCCTCAGTAGGCCTAGTCTTGTTCCATCAGTAGGCCTAGTCTTGTTCCGTCAGCAGGCCTAGTCTTGTTCCCTCAGCAGGCCTAGTCTTGTTCCATCAGCAGGCCTAGTCTTGTTCCATCAGTAGGCCTAGTCTTGTTCCCTCGTTCCATCAGCAGGCCTAGTCTTGTTCCATCAGTAGGCCTAGTCTTGTTCCCTCGTTCCATCAGTAGGCCTAGTCTTGTTCCCTCAGCAGGCCTAGTCTTGTTCCCTCAGCAGGCCTAGTCTTGTTCCATCAGTAGGCCTAGTCTTGTTCCCTCAGCAGGCCTAGTCTTGTTCCCTCGTTCCATCAGCAGGCCTAGTCTTGTTCCCTCAGCAGGCCTAGTCTTGTTCCATCAGTAGGCCTAGTCTTGTTCCATCAGTAGGCCTAGTCTTGTTCCCTCAGTAGGCCTGGTCTTGTTCCATCAGTAGGCCTAGTCTTGACGTGTGTTGACTCTGAGGTGAGGGGATGTTCTGTCAGCTTGACTCTGCAGGAGGCTAAAATAAAGTTCTTTATTTACCAAAGGTTGTGTAGAAGAGACCTTGGTTAGTATCCCTGAAAGCCTGAAGATTCTCTCTGTTGTCGAATAACAGTTCCGATATGGGTTCTCATGCTGCTGGATTTCTGGTCATGAAATATCAGTAGTTTCACATTGTATGAACTACATCATGTAGTGCATTATCCCTGGTATCGGTCCAGACCCCCCCCCCCCCCCCCCCCCCCCCACCAGACAGAAAATAAAAATCACACTTTCTGGAAAAGATATGAAAATAGTTTATTTCGTTTTCTTCTTCCTTTATAATTCACTTTTTTAAACACAAGACAATATGACCTAATTTGACACGTTTTCCCTATGAACTGGCTTTAAGGATCTTTCCACAGCATACAGTACATTCATTCATTTGCATGTGCTGCAGTTCAGTGGACAGTGGCTAGGTGGTGCTGGTTCATTTCTTGGTGAAGAAATCGTTGCACATCATGGTCAAGCAGGCGACCAGTGTGACGTACTCCTGGAAGTCCACGCTGCCGTCCTTGTTTCCATCCAGTTCTTTGAAGATCTTATCAACTCCAGCTTGGTCACTGGATTTCTGTAATTGCGTAAAAGAGGGAGGACAGGGAGAGAGAGACAAAGAAAGATAGTGGGAGTAAAAGAGAGAGAGTGAGTGTGACTTTCAGACTTTTAACAACCAAATCTGGTATCATAACATATATTAGTCTTATCTAGGATTCACACACAGTCATGACTTTGCAGCTTGGTGTGACCTGTGTGCTTGCAGGGTTGTGTGTGTGTAGCAGGTGTGACCTGTGTGCTTGCAGGGTTGTGTGTGTGTAGCAGGTGTGCTCACCCCCAGCATATCCTTTAGCTCATTGCTGAGCAGATCCTTTAGTTCACCCTTGCTGAGTGTTGTCTTGTCACCCTCTTTCCCGGAGTACTTGTGGAAAGCTCCAATGAGCAGTGCCATGGCCTTCTGGATATCAGACATGGTGCCTGCAATGTGCCAAAGCCATGGGTTAGTTTGATTATAAAACAGAATTGTTCCATCCAATTAATAAGTAAGATTCAATGACAAAAATTAGTGTTGTACTACATGTAATGCTTTATTTTCAGTGGCATTTGTAATTTCATTTTGCACAAATATTCTGTCTGGATGATTTTTCTGACTTGACAAAATAGAGAGAAGGAATTAAAGGGAGGCCGGAGTAGTAACGGGAGAGACAGAAAGAGAGACCGAAAGAGTGAGAGAGTAAAGAGTCAAACAGAAAAAGAGAAGAGAGAGAGTAGAGAGTTAAACAGAGAGAGAGAGAGAGAGCGAGAGAGAGAGAGAGAGTATAGAGTTAAACAGAGAGAGAGAGAGAGAGAGAGAGAGAGAGAGAGAGAGAGAGAGAGAGAGAGAGAGAGAGAGAGAGAGTAGAGAGTTAAACAGAGAGAGAGAGGTGGACATGGAGGCTTGTTTAAACACACTGGCAGGTATTTAGCCAACACCCTTCAAGGTCTCCCTCTTTAATTATCCAATAGACATCAACCTCCTCCCACTCTCTCATTCATAGAAGAATGAATTCACTCTATTGCTTTACTTTCGTCAACCTCCGACTCCTCTCCCACATTATTCTCTGTGAACCTGTTGTCTATAGGCTTATGATGCTAATAGAAAAACTATGCTACTAGAACCTGTCAGTGTGTTCTAAAATCCAGCTGTCTCTGCCTGGGTCTGTTGGCCTCAGTTGCTAACAGATAGTAACTAAATGATAGATCTGTTCTGAAACCCAACCAGGCTGGACTGCGAGACAGAGGGGAATGAGAGGAAGAGAAGGAATGAAAAACGGCACAGAGCGAGTTTGCCTACGTCACACATACAAAGAAGAAAACTTTTTTTACACAACACAAAAGCAACATCAAACGTTATTTTGGCTACCCAGGAAACATAATGAAATCGGAAACAAGTTAAAGCTACGATTAATTTACTCACCAAAGTTGCAGTGATAACAGCTGGGTGGAAAAGTGAGAGAGTACAAAGAAGTGATGGAAAGGAGGCTGAGAAACTACTTTTATACTGAGCCAGGCATACCCTCTGCCACAACTCCCTCCCTCCCTCCCTCCCTCCCTCCCTTTGCTTCCCCTCATGTGTAAGCAGGAGTAGAGACGTGCCTGACTGTCTTCAAAGAGCTGACTGTTAAACTGGTTTTATCCATACCTATACACACCCTCTGAGTCATAGCCTTTTTCATTACCCTTAATCCCACTTTCTGTGCAGTAAAAACGTATTTAGTTTATTTTTAAGTTTGTGCAATTTACATCTATAGTAATGTTAGGTGTTTGTGTGATGCCTCTTTTCTTGGATGCATAATAAATGCAGGATTATCCTGTCTGGATTTGCTGAATGAGAGGAAGTGAAGTAAAGAGAATGTTTTATCGTTGATGTTTTTTGTATGTTTTATTCCATCAAAAACCTTAATGCTGTTACATTTAGTTAGGAAGTCTATGGTCGGTCGGTTTATTGCATTGAAATGACTGTGTGTAGGGCTACCATTACTCGCTTTGGAATGGAAATAGCCTGCCACGCCCTGTCTCCTCTGTTCAATCACACATCCAAACCCTCGGGTCAGAGACAGCAGTATAATGACATCACAGGGGTCATAGGACCTGAGCAGTAGCTCTTTTTGAAAACCCAAACCAGCCATGCCATAGGTGTGTTGCCTGCAAGCATCCTCCACTTACCTGTCTGGGACAAGATGGGACTGATTTATTGAAAATGAAGAGGCTGGTTAAAAGAGAGAGGTGTAAAAGAGATGGAGAGATAGAGTTTGTTAGAGAGAAAGAGTTTAGTTGTCAAACCTTAAGGCCTATCCCTCTGAATCAACAGCTCTCTGTGCAACCTCTGTATCGACCGCACAATATTCTCTGTGCACAGCTTTATGAGGGACCATTTAAAGCAGGTGTGTTTGTGCAAAGATAAACAATGTGGATCAGGTGCTCACCCTCCTATAATCCTGCAGAGCTTTGTCGTATCCAGCTAGTCTCTGTTTGAAGAGCAGAGGAGCCTGGGAGAGATATGGTCACGTCATGTATGTTTGCTGTTCCATATTCACCAACACAATGCCTGTGAAATCGGATAATGTGCAACATGACAAGTGTTTGCCTGATGATACTTCCTTTAGTTATAGAGTGAACAGAGATAAGGGGAAACAAGCAGGACGGAAAGAGAAGAAGAGAAGAAGAACTACAGACTGAGGAGTGTGTGTGTGTGTGTGTGTCTGTGTGTGTGTGTGTCTGTGTGTGTGTGTGTGTGTGTGTCTGTGTGTGTGTGTGTGTGTGTGTCTGTGTGTGTGTGTGCATTAGAGAAAAAGAGAGATATATGAAAAAAGGAGAGAGAAAGTGTGTGTGAGACAGAGAGAGAGAGAGAGAGAGAGAGAGAGACAGAGGGAGAGAGAGAGAGAGAGAGAGAGAGAGAGAGGGAGAGAGACAGAGAGAGAGAGAGAGAGACAGAGGGAGAGAGAGAGAGAGAGAGAGAGAGAGAGAGAGAGAGAGAGAGAGAGAGAGAGACAGAGGGAGAGGGAGAGAGACAGAGAGACAGAGAGAGAGAGAGGGTGTAGCTTGATCACATTTTTTCTGGAATGTTTCTGGTAACAAAAAACCCAACTGCACACTAACACACCTGTAATTTGCAATGCTTGTTAATGGTCAGGGTTGGGTAACCTGATAGAATAGACACAGCTTGCGATGAAGAAAAGGAGATAAGGTCCCAATGTAGAAGCCAAACTCCAAACCACTCCGCCCAGCTGAGACAGGCTTGCTCATACAAATACATGTTTCTATCTTAGACTTTAATTATGAGTCCAAAATGCATATGGGTTCTTTTGCATGTATGCTGTTTACACATGTTAAATACTGTAGGAAAATTCAAACTGAGGTCAAAGTATATATTGTGACAAGGGGGCCTTGTCAGCCATGGGCCTGGCAGCCCGTTGGCCTCGTTACAGGAGCAAAGCCTCAACGAGGCACACCTGTTCCTCATCTACCTCACGCCTGGTGAGTACAAAAGGGGACAAACAGGGGCAATAGGGGGGTTGACATGGTTTTGTGCTACACAGACTCGCCGTAGGAGAAACGAGACCAACCACATGAGCCAGGAGGGCTGAAGGAAGAGACCCTGGAAGAACAAGAAACACGCCGACGTAACTCAGTTTTGTTAATGTTTTTTTGTTTTGTACCAAAAGGTGCTATTAAAACCCTTTGGCGTACCTTCTCTCTTGGAGTCTGTCTCCGTGCTTCACAATATGCAAATGAAAGCAGTTGTTAGTAAATGGGATATAAAACATGGATGCTCAGTCACAGAGTGACTGTCCTGCTGCTGTCGAGCAGGCCCACGGAGGCGTGCTGAGGACGCGAATGGTCCTGCCTTCAAGCCAACGCCCAAGCTTGAAAGCAGGAACTAGAGTAGGAATATACGCACATGCTGGATGAATCCTGCTAGCCACAGGAATCTGTTTTTTTTCTCCCTCTGACTCACCAGTAGAGAATCTTCTCATATTGTAACTCGCTGGTGCACGGAACTTTCTCAGAGGACATTTTAGAAACGTTTGCTTGAATTAGTGCAGTGGTGGTATTGAATTGAATCTCTTCACCGCAGTTCTGTGTGGGTCTGTGAAGGTCTGGCATGTTTGGCAACCTGTGCTTACTGTGGATCTGGAGGGACTGGGTACCAGAGCTGAAGAAAGCTTTCCATGACAACCCAGGGGCTGTTGTCAGTGTGTGTGAGTGTGTGTGCTAGTTATAGGTTTATAGTGAGGAAGAGGCTTAATTGCTTATAAAGAAGTTAAGAAAAAATGGAAAGAGTCTTTGGTTAAATGAAAGCCAGATGAGGCTTGTTTGCTCCTCCTTCTCTCAGTCCCTCTTCTTCTTCTGGTCTTTTTTCCTCCATTTTCTTCCTTCCATCTGCCACTCTATTAGCTCCATGTCTGTCCCGGCTCGTCCATGCTTAGTGTGTCTGTCAGCTTGGCATAAAAACTTGTGATTTGCGTACCCA